>NC_081845.1:101677744-101680244 GCF_963259705.1 Myotis daubentonii | reverse complement strand
CACGCGCACGCACGGACGAGGGGCGTCCCGGGCGGCAGCCCGGAGGCCCCTCCCGGGGGCGGCGCGTGGACGGCGATCTCGACGGCTGGCCGGGACCCGGTCGCCGCTCGGGCACGCCCGACCGAACGGGGCCGCGCGGCGAGAGACGGAACCCTCGCGCGCCCACACGCAACGACGCCGCAACGGCGGGCGGCGGCGGGCACGGAGCGGGGCGGCGGCGGGCCCGGGGGAGCGACACGCGACCGCGGGTCGCGGCCCCCGTGACGGCGTCGGCTAGGCGGACGGCACGGACAGGCGGACGCGGAGGAGAGACGAGGCGACCGCCCCCCATGGCAGCGAGGCGAGGCGAGGCGAGGCGCGGGGGAAAGGCGCGGCGGCGACGGCACAGGTGGGCGGAGCGGGGCTCCGGGGCCAACCCGGCGAGGTGAGTTGAGGACCACGGTCCGCTAGGCGAGAAAGAACGGAAGGAGAAATAAAGGACAAGGCCGGGAAGCGAGTCGGCTCGCCGCACCGGGCCAAACACGCGGGGTCTCACCGCCAGGGGGGGCCCTCCTGGCCCCAAGGGACGGTCCCGCGGAGACCCGGGAAGCGCCGACTGGCTTCCGCCACAAACAACCTTCAACCAACCTCGCGGGGCGGGGCTCCGGGCCCCGCCGCCCACCGGCCGCGGCCACCGCCTCTGACCCCCGGCCGAGAGGACCTAGAGTCCCCTCTCTTCCTCCCGGGCGCGCACGGCAGAGGGCGGACATCGAGGCGAGGCGCCGGACCTGGACACGGGCCGCCGGGTAAACAAACACGGGGATCCCACCGCCACAGACACACACACAGGGCGGTCCCCGCGACGCCCGGGACGCCGTTCCGATCCTCCCAAGCGCACCACCTCGAAGCCTCCTCCCGCCGCGCGGCCAAGGCCCCCCCGCGTGCCAACGCGGAGAGGTCACTCACACACGCGACCCTCGGCAACCACAGGGGAGCCGCCGCGGCTTCCCCTCCAGCCGCCCATCCGCTCATCCGCCCAGTCCGACCCGGACGGGGAACTCGCGTCCCGGGCGGAGCGCCCCCCGAGGGCAAGCCGGGCCCGTCCGTGCCCGCGCAGCACACCCGTCGGCTGCGAACCCGTGTGGCGGGAGCGGGCGGAGAGCCGGCTCGAGGCGCGGGAGCGGGAACGCCGGGGGACGGGGAAAGGCCTCCGCGGCCCCCCCCAACCCCTCCGGCACGCAACGGGAGGGAACTTCACCCCCGCGCGCCCGGATGCGCACGCGGCAACGCGCGCGTGTGCACGCTCACGTAAACGCAGCGCGCTTTTCCCCGCGACGGACGCCGGCCCCGGCCCGGCGGGACCCTCCCCCGACTCGGAGGGGGGAGGCGCGGGCCACGGTAAGGCAACAGCTGCGTCGCCGCTCGGCCTCTCAAAGCCGGTGCGAGAGGGGCCCGAGCGCACCAACACAGGGGCGGCAAACCGAACGCGCTTCCAGAGGAGGGGCGGCGGCTGGGGGGTCCGGTACCCCAAGGCACCCTTCTCGGATCGCTAGAGAAGGCTTTCTCACCGAGGGCGTGTCGTCCCCCAACCCCAGCAGAAACACCCCACCGGGCCCGCGGAGCCACGAGGAGACACTTCCGAGGGAACACGGGGGGGGGGGCCCGGGGGAGGACCCGACCGGGTCAGGGTCAAAGCACAGGGTGAACACACAAACGAGCGCACGCGATAGGGGCCGTCGAGAGAGAGCGAGAGCGCGGGAGGAGCGAGCCCGTGCCGCCTCTGGGCGTCGTCCTCTTGCCTCACCGGGGGCCTCCGTCCGCAGTTAACTAAAAGAGAGCCCGCGGTGTTGCGTCGGGAACACCGGCACGACGCAGGAGAGAGAGAAAAAAAAAAATCCACAGTAACGGAAGAACAGGCGGCAGCAAAAAAAAATCCAACTCTCACGGTCAGCCAGCGGCCGGCACCCGCTGACTCGGCCCCGTCGCGGTCGCCCGCGCGGTACACGTTGCGAGGGCCCGGCCCCCCTCCCGCGAGGGGGACGGGCGTGCCTTCCCCTTATCCGGCCAGACTCCCCCGGGGCTCCCCCTCCAGCGCACCGCCGACAGCGGCGGCCCGGATGGGGGCGCTCGCGGGGAGCGGGAAACGACACCACCAGCTCGGCCTCGGGCACCTGCAGGACGTCCCGGAGCGCTCCAGGGGCACCCACCGAGGGCCAAGGCGAAACAGCGACCGCACGCCCAACGGGGAGGCACGTGCGGCGCGACGACGGGACACCCCCTCCCCGCCGCGGGGAAGGGCGCCCGCGACAACGCAAGCCGGGAAAGGCGAGCGGAGGGTGTCCGCTGCGTCACAGAGACCACGGGCGTGACACCGAGGTCGGGCCGGGTTCCGCACCCCTTCCCTTCCACGCACCGCCGTCGGACGGGGAGGAGAGGAGAGGGGCCCGCGGGCAGAGCGAGAAGAGCGGTCCCATTCACCAAGGAATGTCCGTCCCTCGGCTGGCGCGGCTTAGGCCCGGCC
>NC_081845.1:101647744-101672744 GCF_963259705.1 Myotis daubentonii | reverse complement strand
ACCAGTGGCACCCGAGTAGCAAGAGGTTTCCAGAATGAACTGAGTTCCAGGGCCCAGCCAGCCAGCCAGCCACCCAGCAGCAAGGGAAAGACCATATAAAAACGGCCGCCAGGTGGCGCGCGAACACCAGCGAGAACGTCAGTGGTGCAGCTCCGGGGCCGTGGGCCCGGCCAGGGCGAGCTCCCCGCCGCCGCCCCGCTGTGTGTGTCTTTGGGGGGAGGAGGGTGGCAGGGGGCAAGGGTGGCCGGGCCCCGTGGTGGGCGGCCGGGCGGGGCGTCCACCACCTGGGGTTTCCCCAGGAAGGCCCCACGCACGCACGGCCTGGCAGCAGAAGGGGTACTGGAAAAGTGTTTTTGGGGGGTGGGGGGGGTGGGGCCTGACAGAGGACCGAGAGGACGTACCCGGAACACTTTTGGGGGCCCGGGACCCTTAAAACCTCAATCCGGGGGAGTCTAAAACCCTAAACCCGGCAAGTATTCACAGGGCAACAATGGAGAAATCATTTTCTCTTTTTGTTTCTTTTCATTTTTTTTTTTTTTTTTTTTCGGAATTGAATTTACTGGGGGAGACATCGGTGGATAAAATGAAATGGAATGCAATAGGATAACATAAAAGGTGTAAATACATAAGCTTTGCATTGTGGCTGAAAAGGGGCCACATGTTGCCCTGCCCGCCTTGACTCAGTGGATAGAGCGTCAGCCTTAACTGTACGATAAATGAATATTTATCTTTTTTATATATATTTTCTTGATTTTTTACAGAGAGGAAGGGAGAGGGACAGAGAGTTAGAAACATCAATGAGAGAGAAACATCGATCAGCTGCCTCCTGCACATCTCCTACTGAGGATGTGCCCACAACCAAGGTACATGCTCTTGACCGGAATTGAACCTGGGACCCTTGAGTCTGAAGGCCAACGCTCTACCACCGAGCAAAACCGGTTAGGGCGGGTCACATGTCTTTGGACTAGTGAATGAGAAGAGGTGACTAGTCACTTCCCTTTTTTCCAGCGCCCTCGGGGCACAGCCCAGGGTCCCAGGGCAGAGACCACAGATTCCCTCATTGTTACTGTTGTCATGTTAATTGTTGACCGCTCACTATCATTTTACAGTTTACCAAATCCCCCCTCCCCACCCCCCCTTTGCTTTCTCGCACCTCCCTCATCTATCACCACTGGATTTCATGGAACCCACTGGTCAACATCAGGAAAGAGTGCAGAACAGTGTTTGAAACCACTTACAAGTCTCATCCTTGGATGGTGATTTATAAAAATAGGTCAAAGACATGCTTGTGGACTTTGGGCTTTGCTGTGCTGTGTATCTATGCAGAGGCAGGGTGCTCTTAAACTCCTATGTGATGACTTAAGTTTATCCTTCACCCCCGGTCTGGCCTCCGGACTTTGTTATCTAGGCCTTGGAAAGGCTTCCTACCTGCCTTGAAAAGAATAGATTTTTAATTCCTTGAGATTCTGCTTCCCGGCAATTGCCGACAGTCTGTTTCAAATAAACTCATCACAAAAATTATTTACAGATTTGAGTGTTCCTCAGGTTAATGGTATGGAACTCCAAGAAAACACACACACACCACACACACACACACACACACACACACACACACACACGCGCGCGCGCGCGCGCGCGCGCACACACACAAGGTTTTCAAGTGTACAACTCAACGAAACATCACCTGAATACAGCGCCCAAAGTATAAAGTCTCTTTCTGTCACCATTTACCTCCCCCCCACCCCCCAGTTTCTTTCTCTTTGGCTTTCTTTTCTGTTCCCCCCTTCCACTACCACGCAACACCCCAAATCTATTATTTTCAACATAGGGAGGAGGCCTTTCCAAGGCCTACAAACAAAGCAACCAAGCCAGGAAGCCATACAGGCAGTAAACGATAACCTGGACCACATCTGCCATTGCCTATGTATATATATGTATATTATATGTGTGTGTGTGCATAAAAATATAAATATAAATATAAAAAATAAATAAATAAATAATATATATATATATATATATATATATATATATATATATATATATATATATATATATATTTTCACAAGAAAGCCCAAAGACAACAAGCAGGTGGGTGTGGGGAACATTGGTGCAATGTCATGTGGTTGTGGATTTTAGCGTGACTCACCTTTTGAATGACAAGAAAGGGGGGGGGGGGCGCCCTGTAGTATGTGTGTTTGAAATGAGGTAAACCTGGATGAGGCCTTGTCCATGAAATGTACAAAATCAATCAATTTGGCCCTGGACCGGTGGCTCAGTTGGCTAGAGCGTCTTCCCTTATGCCACTGTTTGTGTGTTCAATCCCCAAACGGGGCACATACAGGAAGCAACGGAGCCCTGGCTGGTGTGGCTCAGTTGGTTGAGCGACATCTCGCGCATTGAAAGGTCACCGACTCCTTTCCAGGTTGGGGCACATGCCCAGGTTTCAGGCTCAATTCCCAGCTGGGGTATGTATTGGAGGCAACCGATAGGTATTTCTCTTCTCTCTCTCTCTCTCTCTCTCTCTCTCTCTCTCTCTCTCTCTCTCCCTCCCTCCCTCCCTCCCTCCCTCCCTCCCTCCCTCCTTCCCTAAAATCAATAATATATATATATATATATATATATATATATATATATATATATATATATATATATTGTTGCTGTTAATCCTCACCCGAGGATATTTTTCCATTGATTTTTAGGGAGAGTGGAAGAGACAGGGCAAGACAGAGGGAAACATCGATGTGAGAGAAACACGTCAATTGGTTGCCTCCAACCAGGGCCAGGCCCCAAAGAACCTGCCACCAAGGTCCATGACCTTGGCCAGAATCGGACCTGGGATCCTTTGGTCCACAGGCTGGCCAACGTTCGATGCGCTGAACCAAACAGGCTAAGGGGGGGAAAATATATATATATATATATATATATATATATATATATATATATATATATATATATATATACATACTGTACCCAGCCACGCATTGCTGTGGCTCAGTCTGGTTAAATGGAAAAGAAAGAAAAGAGAAAGCACACGTTTCTAATACATTTAATTTCACAATGCCTGTGGGTATACAACATTTTGTGTTGTTCCATTGTCTGTGTAGATATAGAGATTGTCTGGTTTGTCGACTCTAGAACATGCAACATATAATTGTCCATGTGAGAAGCAATCCGCGTCTAGATCTAAACCGCACAATTCTAAAGATTGGCCCTGAGCTTTGTTGATGGTGATTGCAAACGCCAATCGAATTGGGAATTGCAATCTCTTAAATTGAAATGGCATATCCGTTGGGATCATAGGAATGCGAGGAATGAGGACATCTTCACCTTTGAAAGGTCCTGTCAAGATGGTTGCTTCTACGACATTGCTCATTAATTTTTTTACTGCAAGCCGCGTGCCTGTCAAAGCTTTGGCTGTTTGAGATTTCATAACATGGCAATTGGCATGCCGATTTTCAATTACAGTACGTGGGGTGGCATCCGTGGCATATCGAGTGAATTCAAAAATTCTGTTGGGTAATTAACTGCTTCATCTGCTTCCACAACGGTGTCGATGGACTTGTATGTGACTGCCTCGCTTTGAATGTTAGACTGAATGATATTCTTAAGTCCGTAGGCATCTTGGTTCTTGGCCGCAAGAATAAATAGCTCATTCACTCAGCCAATCGTGACTCTTATCATTGGTTTGAATATTGGGAAATACTTTTTCAACCAATTCTTCTTTTGACGTCACTAAATTGCAGAAGTTATGAGGCAATGAAATGCGTCCTGAGTTCAGATCAACCAGCAGCTTTTCGTTCCCAATTCCCAGCAATGGATGTGAGAATATCTCAGCTGATCGATCGTTTTGCAGCTGGACACGCATATTTGTGGTTAATTTTATCTACAATTTATAATTGTGAACAGAAACATTGAAATGGAATCGTAAAATATTTAGTATAGCGTGTGTTGCTTTTACGTCCAACAGATGGCGCTGTTTTTCAAAAAGAGCATGTTTTTACCTGTCACAGGTGTGACATCTATATAATAGTAGGTATACAGGTACATAAAAACACGCGCGTACTCGAATGCAACGTTGTGTCAAAATTTCAAAGCAATCGGTGAAGAACTTCCGGAGATTTAAGATTTTGAACAAATGAACATTTGCATTTTTATTTATATATATATATTTAAAGGCTACCGACGAATGAATAAACAACCTCTCTCTCTCTCTCTCTCTCTCTCTCTCTCTCTCTCTCTCTCTCTCTCCTCCCTCCCTCCCTCCCTCCCTCCCTCCTCTCCTACCATCCACTCTCTCTTTTTTTCCCCCCACTCTCAAAAAAACCCCAAAAAACTAGCCCTAGCTGCTTTGGCTCAGTGGATAGAGCCAAAAGGTCCCAGTTCCGATTCCGGTCAAGGGCACATGCCTGGGATTCAGGCTCAATCCCCAGTACGGGGTGTGCAGGAGGCAGCCGATCCATGATCCTCTCTCATCATGGATGTTTCAGTCTCTCTACCTCTCCCTTCCTCTCTAAAATCAATAAAGAAATACATTTAAAAAAAAATACATCAGGAATCAGTGTAGAGCAGTGTTTGACAACACTTGGGAATCACTGCTACAGAGCAATACACTGTAGAACAGTAATTGACACCACCTGGGATTCACTTCTAAAAGGCTGGAAACTATATGAAAGTGTTTGAAAGCACTTTGAAGTCACTGCTCAACATCAGAAACTGTGGAGAGCAGCATGTGACAAAACTTGGGAATCACTGCTGAAGTGCAGTCACTACACTGACAAATGGCAGGAAACGGTGCTAAAGTGTTTGAAAACACTTGGAAGTCACTCGTAGCGTTCTAAGATGCCAGAGAGGAAAATGTCACCGAGGCCAAAATCTTACCTCCACCTTCTGAGGGTTTGTGGAGGAGGCGGCCCTGAAAAATTCACCTGACACACAGGAGAGAGAGAGAGAGAGAGAGAGAGAGAGAGAGAGAGAGAGAGAGAGCACCGTTTTATTTTTTGTTTTCCTCACGTGTCTGCTGTGACACGGGGAGAGCTCCTAAGGAGACCGTGGAAGAGCCGGAGAGGTGGCAAAACATCCATGCTTTTTCATACTGGGTTGAAAGGAGAGGGGCGATTGTGGGAAAGCCACTAAGTAGGCGGGGAGGCGAAAGGAGAGATGAGGGAGGCCCGTTCCTGCAGATTCCTCTGCCTCTCGGCTGGCTTCCTGCCTGAAGTGCACAAAACAAGTCCCCGTTTGCACTCGTCGTCGTCTCTCCCCCCCACCCCCATCCCCTCGATCTTTACATCCAGTCGGAGTCTTTTTTTGCCATCCGGCCACTTTGGAATATTGTCCCTGGCTCGCCTGAGCGGCTGGGGTGGCGGCATACTCACTTAAGGAAGGAAAGGAGAAGATCGGGTTGGTTCCAGGCAAGCAATTGTGCCAGAGGGAGGCCCTGGTGTGTGTGTGGTGGGGGGGGGGGGGGGGGGGCGGGGGGGCGGAAGGAGTCAGTCACTGAGCGGCCCCCAACGTGAGCGACTCTGGCAAGGGCATGCGGTAGGAGGAGAGCAGCTGGAGTTCTGTTTGTTGGCTGGGGGCTTGCAGGGGATGGGGAGGGCCTGGGGTCCGTTTGCTCCTTTGTTTTTCTTTCTTTCTTTCTCTGTTTTTTTTTTTTTGTTGTTGTTGTTGTTGTTGTTTTTTTGGAACAAAGGTGAAGAACTCTTCGGGTGTAGGTATTTCTGCAAGAAAGCCTGGCAGGACAGGACATGGGGGTATGCGGGCCAGGCCAGTCCATTGACCTGAAAACCCAAAGGATCTGTAGTGGCTCTGACTAGCGCCCTTCCTTTAAGAAACAGGAAGAGAGGGGAGTTTATCTCGGGGTCCCTCCCTCTCCTCTCCCCCCCCACCCCCCACACACACACTCGCACACCGGGCCCACCAGTGGCACCCGAGTAGCAAGAGGTTTCCAGAATGAACTGAGTTCCAGGGCCCAGCCAGCCAGCCAGCCACCCAGCAGCAAGGGAAAGACCATATAAAAACGGCCGCCAGGTGGCGCGCGAACACCAGCGAGAACGTCAGTGGGGCGGCTGCGGGGCCGTGGGCCCGGCCTGGGCGGGCACCCCGCCGCCCGCTGTGTGTGTGTGTGTGTGTGTGTGTGTGTGTGTGTGTGTGTGTGTTGGGGGGAGGGGGGTGGCAGGGGGCAAGGGTGGCCGATCTCCTCCCCGCCCCCACCTCTCCAGTGGGACCGTGTCGGCCGGGGGCCGTGGCGGCGGCGGGCGGCGGGGCGGCGGGGCGGGGCGTCCACCACCTGGGGTTTCCCCAGGAAGGCCCCGCGCAGGCGCAGGCGCGCAAGGCCTGGCACCAGAAGGGGGACTGGAAAAGTTTCTTGGGGGTTGGGGCCTGACAGAGGACCGAGAGGACGTACCCGGAACAGTTTTTGCGGCCCGGGACCCTTAAAACAACAACTCCGGGCGGAGTCTGAAGACCTAAAGGTGGCGAGTATTCTCGGGGCCACAATGGAGGAATCATTTTTGTTTCCTTTCAGTTATTATTTATTTTTCGGAATTGAATTTATTGGGGGACACATCGGTGAATAAAATGAGATGGAATGCAATAGGATAAAATGAAAGGTGTAAATACATAAGAAGCTTTGCATTGTGGATGAAAAGGGGCCACATGCTATAACCTGACCCACTCGGGGGAGGACTGGCCTGGCCTGGCCTTGCAAACTCAGACACCTAAAGTGACCACCCAGGATGTTCTGAATTTAAAAAAAAACAAACTTTTTAAAGTAGAAAGCAGTGTATAGTGACTGGGCAGCCACGCCCTAGGCCCGGTATCGCCCCTGAGAGAGATCACCTTGAACTTAACTGGCATCAGAGCCTATTGTCTTTCTATGCCTCTAGGTCTTAGAGTCTAGGATCACATGTCTTTGGACTAGCGAATGTCCTGGTAACTAGTCACTTTCCTTTTTCCCAGTGCCCTCAGGGCACAGCCCAGGGTCCCAGGGTAGAGACCACAAATTCCCTCATTGCTACTGCTGTATATTTTTTAAAAAGCTAGGGAAGAATGAATAAACAAGTGGAAAAACAATTCTCCCTCTCTCCCTCCCCCCCTCCCTGCCCCCTCCCTCTCCCTTCCACTCTCTCTTTAAACAACAACAACAACAACAACAACAACAAAAATCAGGGCCCTAGCCGGTTTGGCTCAGTGGATATAGCATTAGCCTGTGGACCGCGAAGCGTCCCGGGTTCGATTCCGGTCAAGGGCACATGCCTGGGTTTCGGGCTCGATCCCCAGTGTTGGGTGTGCAGGAGGAAGCTGACCGGTGATTCTCTCTCTCTCTCATCGTTGATGTTCTAGCACTCTCTCCCTCTCCCTTCCTCTCTGAAATCAATAAAGATACATTTAAAAAAAAAAAAAAAAACCACAAATGTATTATTCCACCTTTATGTAGTAAAAAGTGTGCTTGTACGATGTTTTGTATTTCCTGTTATTAAAACAGTGAACATTAAAAGGGGTGCGGGGGGGGGGGGGGGAGATGGGAAGGAGGATAAAAGGGAGGGGTTGACCTTAGCCGTTTCAAAATGGTGGTTGCCAAGTCACTGGAGCTAAAATGGCGGCTGCCTAAACTCCTTTTTAAATAATAATATATATATTTTTATTGATTTCAGAGAGGAAGGGAGAGGGAGAGAGAGAGAGAGAGAGAATCATGGATCGGCTGTCTCTTGCACGCCCCCTACTGAGGATCGAGCCCACAACCCGGACCCTTCGGTCTGCCGCCAGGAAGCAGATTCTCAACATATTGGGATAACTCTCCGTAGAATGGAGGGTGTGTGTGTGTGTGTGTGTGTGTGTGTGTGTGTGTGTGTGTGTTAACCTTGTTGTATACATGACAAGCAAAAGAGGAGATGTAAGTGGCTTCCATGAACTCCGCTGGTGATAGATGAGGGAGGCGAGAGAAAGCAAAGCGGGGTGGGGAGGGGAGGGAAACCTCTGGGATTGGATAAAAATTAAAGTAAAATAAAAGACACATACTTCTTCATACTTCTCTTACTTAGGTTGGCGTAGGATAGTTAATGGCCAGCAATGTACTCAATAACAATGAGGGGATTTAAAAAGGAAAATTACACCCTAGCCAGTTTGGCTCAGCAGAGATAGAGTGTCGGCCTGTGTACTAAAGGGTCCCAGGTTCGATTCGGGCCAAGGGCACATGCCCAGGTTTCGGGCTGGATCCCCAGAGCCCCCCTACACCCCCCGTTGGGGGTGTGCAGGAGGCAGTTGATCCATGACTGTCATCATCTCTCTCTCTCTCTCTCTCTCTCTCTCTCTCTCTCTGTCTCTCTCTCTCTCTCTCTGTCTCTCTCGATCTCTCTCTCTCTTCCTCTTTGAAATCAATCAAAGCACACACCAAAAAAAAAAAAAAAGAAAGAAAGAAAAGAAAAGAGAAAGAAAGATTGACCTTTGTCAGGGAAGGTAGCGGCCTAGGACGTGACTACTCACCATCACTGTTTGTTTGTTAAACTTTTAATTTCCGTCCATGGGTGGATGGATGTGTCCTCCCTCCCTCCCTCCCTCCCTCCCTCCCTCCCTCCCTCCCTCCCTCCCTCGTTTCCTCCCTGCCCCCCTCCGCCCACCCGCCCGCTCACCCGCTTTCCACGGGTGGGGGGGAAATCCTCAGTCTCATAGCACACACTCACTGGTGATTTCACTCGCTGCCTCCTTGCTCCCCGTGAAAAAGAGGAAGGAAAATGGACAAACCTGAAAGAGCCCCAGAGGCGGCAACTGTGAACCAAGGGCACGCACATGTGTGCGTGTGTGGCATTTGTCAACAACGTAAGAAATCCTCCAACCTGTGAAGAATTTCTGTGAGTGTCTTTCAGCCAAACTGTCCACAAATGTCGCATGCACGCATGCCGGGAAGCACTATCTCAACGAACGGTTGGAGAGGATGTTCCCAAGAATGGCAATGTCGCCCCCCTCCCCTTATTTTATACACTCCAATCCAAAGAGGAGACCGTATGTGGGTTACATGAAATCCACTGGTGACATTTGAGGGAGGTGGGAGAAAGCAAAGTGGGCAAACCTCTGGGATTGGATGCAAAATAAAATGATGGACACAGACTTCTTTTACCTGGGTGGGTGGGTGTAGGATAGCTCATAGACTCAATCATGAACTCGGTCGTCGTGACGAGGTCTGTGATATTCACAGAGCCGTGCCTGTGATTCCAGGGCTCCAGGAAAGATGGAAAATCCCCTTGACATTTCAAAGATGTGTGATTGTGGATGCGAGAAAGAAAGCGACAGACAGGCTCAGTCCAGGTCGAGATGGACCTCTGTCAGGGAGGATGCCGGCCTAGGACAGGATCACCCTCCCCCAACTGCTGTTAGGCTTGTGAGGCCACCGTGCATGGCCTCCCCGGAGCTTGTCAGGTTTAGTACAGTAGGTGGTCCCTTTTCACCAACACCAACACCACCCCCACCACCACCACCACCACCACCACCACCACCACCACCACCACACACACACACACACACACACACACACACACACACACACACACGCACACTGACTCCGCTCATTGGGCGAACCACCCGTGACTCTAAAGTCGTGATCCTGACCCCGGGAGTTGTATTAAAAATCAAGCTAAAGGAGTGTGAATGTAAACTGTAGGCTTATCAAAGGTTCAAAGGAGGTCTGCGTTTACCACCATGGAAAGAAAACAAACCAAGAAAGAGATCAAGGGTCAAAACACCCTCTCTTGGACTGGGAGTGAGAGAGCTCCTGCATCTGTCCAAGAGGGTCATGGGCAGTGTGAAAAGCCAGGGTTCAGGAACAGGGGATATTTTCTTCCTCTCAGGGATCATGAAAAGAATCCATGACAGTAAGGGGGTGGGTAGGGGGTGGGTGCTGTCATGGAAAAGGCAAGGCGAGCAGGGAGAGTTCGATTCAGGTCAAGGGCTCGTGCCTGCCCAGGTCATGGGCTCGAGCCCCACTAGGGGGGGGTTGGGGGGGGGCATGCAGGAGCTGGCCAATCCATAATTCTCTCTCATGGATGATGTTTCTATCTCTCTCCCTCGCTCCCTCTCCCTCCCTTTCTCTCTGAAATCAATGAAAATACATCTTTAAAAAAAAAAAAAAAAAGAAGTATGTGTCTATCATTTTACTTTAAAAAAATATTTTATTGATTTCAGAGAGGAAGGGAGAGAGAAAGAGAGATAGAAACATCAATGATGAGAGAGAATTGTGGATTGGCCGCCTCAGGCATATCCCTCACCGGGGATCGAGCCCTCCACCCATGCACATGCCCTTGACCAGAATCAAACCTGGGAAGCTTCAGTCCCCAGGCTGACGCTCTATCCACTGAGCCTACAAGCTAGGGCTATCATTTCACTTTTTATCCAATCCCCCAGAGGTTTCCCCCCCCCCCACTCCCCACCCCACTCCACCCCACCTTTGCCTCCCTCCCTCCCTCCCTCCCTCCCTCCCTCCCTCCCTCCCTCCTTTATTTATCACCAGTGGATTGTCCTTAACCCGCTTACATCTCCTCCTTGGATTGTCGTGTATAAAACAAAGTGCCGCCCCGGCCTGTTTTGGTCAGTGGGTAGAGCATCGGCCTGGGGACACGAAGGGTCCGGGGTTTCATTCCAGTCCAGGGCACAGGCCCGGGTCACGGGCTTGATCCCCAGTAGGGGGTGTGCAGGAGGCAGCCGATGGGTGATTCTCTCTCATGGTAGATGCTTCTATGGCTCTCTCTCCCTCTCCCTTCCTCTCTGAAATCAATGAAGATATATTTTTAAAAGTCACACAAATGTATTATCGCACTTCCATGTAGTAAAAAGCATACTTGTACAGCGTCATTTCTGTCCTCTTTCAGAACAATGAAGAAAGCGGTCAAGAACTGAAGGAAATTTGCCATTCTCAGTGGACAGGCAGGCGCGCACGATGCTTTTGAAATTGCAGTGGAGCTCCTGCAAGCACTTGTTTTCTGTGTAGGCGGTACACAGGAGGACACACATAGTAGATGGGAAAACTGTATAGCAATGAAGCTCACGACTAACCTCTGACTAGCAGGAGTTTTAAGTATGCCACGAGAAATCTGTTTTCAACAGTGAAATGACCTTTTGGTGAAAGAAACGTGAGCTTGCCAGGCAAGGATTTCGGTGAGGATTTTTGTCTGTATTCGATGATCTTAAACAAATGACTGTGAAACATTGAAGAAAGAACCCGCCATCGTTACACCCACATCTGGGTGTCGCTGTTTACATTCCCCTGTTGAGCCTATATCCTCATAAGCTTTTTAGCAAGAATATGTGGCACACTTCCGTTTCATGGTCAAGACAGGATCAGAGGCCATGGATACTGACAGCAGATCGGTCTGTTTCATTCTGTCTGTTTCCGTGGTTACATCTACTGCCGCGTCTCGATTTAGTCAATTTTGTACAGTTTATGTCAACATAAATAACATGTGAATTTGTTTAATGGAAAAACAAAACAGCGACATTGAAACGGTGGCGGGGTGGAGAGGATAAGAGGGAGGGGTTGACCTTTGCCGTTTCGAAATGGCGGCTGGGCTGCCAAGCCCCTGGAGCCAAAAGGGAGGCTGGCTAACCTCCCTTCTTTGACAGAAAGGATGACTCCTTTGTTCCCACACAACTGTGGACGACGAAAGGGGCCACATGCTAACCCCACGAGCTCAGGGAAGGCCTGCGCGGCCGTCGGTCTTGCAAACCGAAAGGCCTAAAGCCACCGCAGGGATGGTCTGAAGGGAGACTGTTACTAAGAGCAGTTGTGGTGGCTGGTCGCGTCCTAGGCCTGAGTCTTCCTTGACCAGGTCAGCGTTTACCTTAACTGAACCTATGGTCCTTTTGCATCTAAGACAACATACCTCTGAAATGTCAGAGAAGCTTATAACATTAGCGCCCCCTACTCTCCCCCCCTCCCCCCCTCCCCCCTCCGCCCCGCCCCCCAATCCCCACACACACAAGGAAACGCCCCTGGGCGCCCTGCAGGAAAGAGACCATACATTCCTTCATTGTTATTGTTATCACGTGTATTGTTGCCTGTTAACTACCTATCCTGCACCCACCTAAGGAAAAGAAGTAGGTGTGGCCCTGGACGGGTTGTCTCAGTGGGTAGAGCCCATGTCAGCCTGTGGCGGACCTTAAGGTCCCGGGTTCGATTCGGGGCCAGGGAGCATGCCCGCCCTGGTCAGGGGCTCGAGCCCCACTGTGGGGCGTGCAGGAGGCCGCCGATCCACGATTCTCCCTCATCAATGATGTTTCTCTCTCCCTCCCTCTCTGCAATCAATAAAAATGTATTCTTTAAAAAAGAAGTATGCATCTATCATTTTGCATTATATCTAATCCCAGAGGTGTACCCCCACTCCCAACGCCAACCCCCCTTTCCTCCCTGCCTCCCTGCCTCCCTGCCTCCCTGCCTCCCTCCCTCCCTCCCTCCCTCCCTCCCTCCCTCCCTCCCTTCCTCCCTCCTTCCCTCCCTCCCTCCCTCATCTATCACCAGTGGATTTCCTGTAACCCACTTATGTCTCCTCCTTGGATTGGATTGTCACGCATAAAACAAAGTCACGCCCCAGCCGGTTTTTGTCAGTGGGTAGAGCATCGGCCTGGAGACCGAAGGGTCCCGGGTTCGATTTCAGTCAAGGGCGCAGGCCCGGTTGTGGGCTAGATCCCCAGTAGCGGGTGTTTCTATCGCTCTCTCTCCCTCTCCCTTCCTCTCAGAAATCAATAAGAATGTATTAAATAATAATTTAGAGAAAGAATGAATAAAACACAGTGAAAAACAGCCATTCTCCGGAGCATTGTCCCAACCCCTTGGGATTCTGCTTCCCGGCAAGTGTGGACAGTCTGGCTCAAGTAAACTCATAAGAGTTCTCTACGCGTTTGCATGTTTTATCCGTGAACACGACGTATACACCTGCTGGTTTCTGAGGGCGAGGCAACAGAATCTGTCCATGAGGTCCGCTGTGAAACTGTAGAGGCGTCTGTTTCTGCTATCAAAAGCCAGGTCACCCTTAGAAAGAGTGTAGAAAACAACCACAACAAAAGACAAAAATTGGATTTACAAAGAGAAAACACACAGAAGCGAGCCTAGGGATGCTCCGAGGACTGTGAGAGGGTGTCTCCCCTCCTCCTCGCTCATACCGCTTTGGGGAACATGGCAATGATCCTAAGAGGTGAAGGCACTGAAGCCCTCGGAGACGCCCACCGACCGGGGCTACTTTACCCGTTCTTAACCCTGCCCAACCAAGTGTCCCTCTCCCTGGGAGTCAAGCTTGTGTGCCGACAGCGGTAGGTAGGGGTACCCCACCCACCCACCCACCCACCCACCGACCGATCGACCGACCGCTGTTTTAAAATCAGAACCTGTCCCCTTTCAATGAGGGCATGGGACAGGGGCAACCTATATTTTCCTGCTCAAATCGTCCCCAATTCACCTGATAGGGACAGAGAGTTTTGTCTCTGTCTGTCTGCGTGTTTGTCTTTAAGCCAGTGAGTGACACCAACATATGTTGGTTGTTGGTTTTTGTGGGGCTTTATTAGAAGGGTCATGTGTATGTAGACTTCAATGAGCCAGAGGCTGAACCAAAGGGGGAGAATGATTATTTTTTAAAAAATAAATTTTATTGAAATTTTTAGAGAGAGGAAGGGAGAGGGAGAGAGAGTTGGAAACATCGATGAGAGAGAAACATCCATCAGCTGCCTCCTGCACACTCCCTACTGGGGATGTGCCAAGAACCAAGATACCTGCCCTTGACCGGAATTGAACCTGGGACCTTTGAGTCCGCAGGCTGACGCTCTATCCCAGTGATGGCAAACCTATGACCCAACTCTTTTTTTTTTTTGGTTGATTTTTCTTTGTTAAACGGCATTTAAATACATAAAATGAATATCAGAAATCCAAGTCTTTGTTTTACCATGGTTGCAAATATCAAAAAATTTCTATATGTGACAGGGCACCAGAGTTAAGTTAGGGTTTTTCAAAGTGCTGGCATGCCGATCACAAAAGGTTCGCCATCGCTGATCTATCCACTGAGCCAAACCCGTTAGGGCGAGAATGACGATTTTTAAAAAGGGAACATCCCGAGAGGAATCTCACCTTGAGACCGACTGAACGCATATATGTTTGCCAGCAGTCCTTCCTCCATGATGAGCTTCCACGACAGAGCCCCCGAGCGACCGGATTCATGGGGGACCCGCCCCGCTCAGAATGGCCTCAAGCAGCCCCAGAGGCTGGCAGAGACGCCTCTCACACTCGGCTAGGCTCAACACCCATGTGTCTCCTCCATAGATGGGGAACCAGGCCGCGGTACCTTGAGAGTCCCCGTTTTGGGGGTACATACTCACCAAAACTGGGGAGAAATTAGACTCAGGGGGGCCCTCCATCCAAGAAAATTTTTTAAAAAAGGCTAATCTTCTTGGGCAACCTATTCCCCCCCCCCCCCCTCCGCCCTTGCTAGAAAGCGGATGAGGGAGAGGTTTGGCCAGTTCCTGGCACCACGGAGCTGAATGCTACCCACCCTGCCTGCAGCTAGACCCGTTTTGGAATGTTAGGGGCACACCCCGTGTCTTTCCAGGCCCCTGTGGGCACGACCACCTTCCTGGTTATCCTTGTCTTTTTTTGGGGCGGGGGGGGGGGGGGTGGGGGGGGCGAGGATGTAAAGTGCTTTATATTGCTGAGGATCCCAAGAGCTTCAAGGCCGCTGTCTAGGGGCGAGCAGTGACATCCCCTACCCTGCGGAGGCTTTTGTGAGCAGGGACAGCTGGGACTTGAGCATTTCAGCCCCATGGAAGGCATGGCAGTGTGGTTGGTGGTGAGGGGAGGTAGGAAGAGGCACAAGGTGAGGGGGGGTGGGCGGCGGCAGGGGGGTGGGGAGAGGGGGGAAGCAGACTGTGCTCGTCTCCCCCCAACTCTGAGCTCAGAGCATTCACCGACGTCACCATGGGAGCCTGGAATGGGCCATGGTGGGAGTATTTACACCACAGAAATTGCCCAGATGCTACATTCAAGGATTCTCCCTGCCCGGAAAACTGGTTTACCAGGGCACCAGGAGCATGCCGCACCTCCTGAGCTGGTTCTGAGTCCACCGCAAGCCTGGCTGCTGTGACAAGCTGCCACTCCCCCATGTGGGGCAGTGCCATCGCCCACCACCTGGACAGAACACAGTTGGGCTGGACCAAGGGGACCTGACCTGGGGATCCCGTCCCTGCCTGGAGCCTGCCCTGGCTCGGCCGCCTCAGCCAGTCTGTCCACTGAGAGCTTCAGCCCCGGACTGAAGTGGTGTCCGCCGAAAGGCAGCTCGGAGCTGAGGATAAAACCCTTTTGCTCAGTGGCTCCCGGCAGGCAAGAGGGCCACTCAGCGGTCATGAGGGCTTGGTCACCCAGGGCTGACCAAGGGCAGCTGTTGGGGCTGAGATGAAAGGACTGGCCTCGGGAGTGGGGGGGGGGGGGGGAGGTCTGAGTGATTCACCGCAGGTCCTGGGAACCAGGCTGTGTGGAGAGTGGAGAGCCGGGCACACACCTGTGTGCAGAACCAGGGCAGGAGAGCCCAGCTCCCAGATGGGGGAGGGAAATGACCGGCCAGGGTGGGACAGCACCTCTTAGCAGGCAGGAGGGTAGCCCCCACAGACACAGATTTCTGCTGGACCCACGGGGACCTTGGGGCTCAAATACACTCACAGGAAGCAACTCAGCTTCCCCCCCTGCCTGCATGACTCCCCTCTCCCCCGCCCCTCCCCGCCCCAGACCCAGAGGCTCAGTTCAGCACTAAGAGGGAAGCCCCTGACCTGAGGGCTGAGAGGAAGGGAGCTGGGGTGGGGGATGGGGAGTAGGGGGTGGGGTAGGGAGCAAGCGGGAGGGGATTCATTCCAATGGATCTCACTCCTCGGAGGCTTCATTCAAATGCAGAAAGCTCTCCTCTCCGGTGACGTCAGGGCCTCGGACCTCGCCTCGGGCTTCTCTGAGTCCCCACCCCCACCCTCAGGCCCGCAGCTCACCAACTTCAGGGAGGGAAGGAGGCTGTTTGAGAAACCGGGCCGGCCTGTACGGGTGGAAAAGAGTGCCCTCTACCTGCCAACCCAGGAACCAGCCCTCACCCGTTTGGGAATCCCGAGAAGGGGTGGGGAGCGGGAGGGAGGCGTTTGAGGGGGCGTGAGTCCAGGGTCCATGGCGAAGGTCCACAGTAGACCTCGGCGTCTCAGATCCCCTGGGAAGGGAGGCATAGCTAGGAGTGGAGCGATGAGGACCCCCGGAGGCCTGGTGAGGGATGATTTGCCTCCATAACCCCAGGTCACCGGACCGGCCGGCACACTCTGCTCCAGTTGCCGGTTTTTATCATCCATCCGTCCCTCCACCCCCGCCCCCACCTCCCAGTAGGGGGTGTGCAGGAGGCAACGGACCCATGATTATCTTTCATCATTGATCTCTCTCTCTATTCCTCTTTGAAATCAATAAGAACACTATATATACGATTGACCTTTGTCACAGAAGGTAGCGGCCTAGGACGTGACTACCCGCCATCACTGATTTTTAGTTAAACTTTTAATTTCCGTGGATGGATGGATGGATGGATGGATGGATGGATGGATGGATGGATGTGTCCTCCCTCCCACCCACCCGCTTTCCACGGGAAATCCTCAGTCTCATATCACACACTCACTGGTGATTTCACTCGCTGCCTCCTTGCTCCCCGTGAAAAAGAGGAAGGAAAATGGACAAACCTGAAAGAGCCCCAGAGGCGGCAACTGTGAACCAAGGGCACGCACATGTGTGGGTGTGTGGCATTTGTCAACAACGTAAGAAATCCTCTAACCTGTGAAGAATTTCTGTGAGTGTCTTTCAGCCAAACTGTCCAGAAATGTCGCACACAGGGCGAGAAGCACAATCTCAACGGTGGGAGATGATGTTCTGAAGCACGGCAATGGCAATGTCGCCCCCCGCCCCCCCCCCCCCCTTATTTTATACACTCCAATCCAAAGAGGAGACCGTACGTGGGTTACATGAAATCGACTGGTGACATTTTAGGGAGGCGGGAGAAAGCAGAGCGCGCCCCCCCCCCCCCCCACACACACACACACAAGTGTCCTCTCATTGGGCGAACCACCCGTGACTCGAAAGTCGTGATCCTGACCCCGGGAGTTGTATTAAAAATCAAGCTAAAGGAGTGTGATTGTAAACTGTAGGCTTATCAAAGGTTCAAAGGAGGTCTGTGTTTTACCACCATGGAAAGAAAACAAACCAAGAAAGAGATCAAGGGTCAAAACACCCTCTCTTGGACTGGGAGTGAGAGAGCCCCTGCATCTGTCCAAGAGGGTCATGGGCAGTGTGAAAAGCCAGGGTTCAGGAACAGGGGATATTTTCTTCCTCTCAGGGATCATGAAAAGAATCCATGACAGTAACGGGGTGGGTAGGGGGTGGGTGCTATCATGGAAAAGGCAAGGCGAGCAGGGAGAGTTCGATTCAGGTCAAGGGTTCATGCCTGCCCAGGTCATGGGCTCGAGCCCCACTAGGGGGCATGCAGGAGCTGGCCAATCCATAATTCTCTCTCATGGATGATGTTTCTATCTCTGTCCCTCCCCTCTCCCTTCCTCTCTGAAATCAAAAAAAATACATCTTTAAAAAAAAAAAAAAAAAGAAGTATGTGTCTATCATTTTACTTTTTTTAAAAAAAATACTTTATTGCCGAAGCTGGTTTGGCTCAGTGGATAGAGCGTTGGCCTGCGGACTGAGGGGTCCCGGGTTCGATTCCAGTCAAGGGCATGTACCTTGGTTGCGGGCACATCCCCAGTGGGGGGTGCGCAGGAGGCGGCTGATCGATGTTTCTCTCTCATCGATGTTTCTGGCTCTCTGTCTCTCTCCCTTCCTCTCTGTAAAAAATCAATAAAATATATTAAAAAAAAAAATACTTTATTGATTTCAGAGAGGAAGGGAGAGAGAAAGAGAGATAGAAACATCAATGATGAGAGAGAATCGTGGATTGGCCGCCTCCTGCATGTCCCTCACCGGGGATCGAGCCCTCCACCCATGCACATGCCCTTGACCAGAATCAAACCTGGAAAGCTTCAGTCCCCAGGCTGACGCTCTATCCACTGAGCCTACAAGCTATGGCTATCATTTCACTTTTTATCCAATCCCCCAGAGGTTTCCCCCCCCACCCACTCCCCACCCCACTCCACCCCACCTTTGCCTGCCTGCCTCCCTCCCTCCCTCCCTCCCTACCTCCCTCCCTCCCTCCCTCCCTCCCTCCCTCCCTCATCTATCACCAGTGGATTGTCTGTAACCCGCTTACATCTCCTCCTTTGATTGGCATGTATAAAACAAAGTGCCGCCCCGGCCTGTTTTGGTTAGTGGGTAGAGCATCGGCCTGGGGACCCGAAGGGTCCGGGGTTCCATTCCAGTCCAGGGGGCAGGCCCAGGTCACAGGCTTGATCCCCAGTAGGGGCAACCTATATTTATTTTCATGGTCAAATCATCCCCAATTCACCTGATAGGGAGAGAGAGGTTTGTGTTTGTCTGTCTGTCTGTCTGTGTGGTTTTGCCTTTAAGCCAGTGATGCCAACATATGTCAGTTGCTGGTTTTCGTGGGTAAGGGTCATGTGTATGTAGACTTCAATGAGCCAGAGGCTGAACCAAAGGGGGAGAATGATGATTTTTATGTTTTAAAAAATATATTTTATGGATATTTTTAGAGAGAGGAAGGGAGAGGGATAGAGAGTTAGAAACTTGGATGAGAGAGAAACATCCATCAGCCGCCTCCTGCACACTCCCAACTGGGGATATGCCCGCAACCAAGGTACATGCCCTTGACCGGACTGGAACCTGGGACCCTTGAGTCCGCAGACAGAGGCTCTATCTATCCCAGGGGTGGGCAAACTTTTTGACTCGAGGGCCACAACGGGTTCTTAAACACTCATTGAGGGCCGGAACAAAAGCATGGATGGAGTGTTTGTGTGAACTAATATAAATTCAAAGTAAACATCATTACATAAAAGGGTACAGTCTTGTTTTATTCATTTCAAAAAACGTGCCGGATCCTGCCCATGGACCGTAGTTTGCCCACGGCTGTTCTATCCACTGAGCCAAACCCGTTAGGGCGAGAATGATGATTTTTTAAAAGGGAACATCCCCAGAGGAACCTCATCTGGAGACCGACTGAACGTATGTATGTTTGCCAACCGCCCTTTCTCCATGATGAACTTCCAGGAGAGCCCGAGCGACCCGATTCGTGGGGGACCCGCCCCGCTCAGAATGGCCCCAAAGAGCCCCAGAGGCTGGCAGAGATGCCTCTCGCTCTCGGCTCGCTACTCATGTGTCTCTGTAGACGGGGAACCGGGCCGCGGTACCTTGAGAGTCCCCTTTTGGGGGGGTACATACTCACCAACACGTGGGAGAAATGAGACTCAGGGGATCCCTCTAGGGGAGAATAAAAAGAGGGTAATGTTCTTTGGCAACCTAGCCCGGCCCCCGCTCTAAAGCGGACCATGGAGAGCTTTGGCCATTTCCTGGCACCAGAGTTGAATGCTACCCACCCTGCCTGCTGCTAGACCCGTTTTCCCATTCCCAGGGAAGCGAATGGAGAACGAGGCCTTCTCAGATCCGTGTGTCTTTTTCCATGCACGTGAGCCCTTACGACTCTCAGAAATGACCCTCCTCAGCTCTAGGCTCCCTGCCAACTCGATCGCTCCATAATGGCTGCAGAGCCTCAGAGAAAGATAGAAAGACACATCTCCAAAACGGGTGAATGGACTCGTTAGCCCATCGCCAACCCTCGAGGAGTTAAGACAGCACTGTCCTCCTTTGACAATGCGGTGGGTAACAGGGTCGGAGGTGTGTGGCTCCAGAATATCAAAGTGCACTACATCCTCTTACCGCCTTCATGCAGGGTTGAGCCGAGAGAGGCGATTGTGGAAGAGCACCTAAGTAGGGGGGGGGGGGGGGGGGCGGGGGCGGGGGGGGGGGGGGAAGAGCCTACAGGAGAGCAGAACAGGCCTTGGGCCTCACAAACTCAGAGACCCAAAGTAACCGCCAAAGATGGTCTGACATGAAAACTCTTGTCACTAAAAGCAGTGGGTGGCAGGTAGCCATTTCCTAAGCTAGAATCTTCCCTGCCTTGACCAAAGTCCACCTTTACCTTCACTAATCCCGTCTTTGTCCCAAAGGAGAAGTATATTCCTTTGGAATGTCAGAGGCACGCCCAGTCTTTCCAGAACCCCTGACCTGAGGGCTGAGAGGAAGGGAGCTAGGGTGGGGGATGGGGAGTAGAGGATGGGGTAGGGAGCAAGCGGGAAGGGAGGAGGTCAGGGCGGATTCATTCCAATGGATCTCACTGCAAGTCTTCATTCAAATGCAGAAAGCTCTCCTCTCCGGTGACGTCAGGGCCTCGGACCTCGCCTCGGGCTCTCTGAGTGCCCCCGCCCCCCACCCCCCGGCCCCCCTCCCCACCCCCTCAGGCCCGCAGCTCACCAACTTCAGGGAGGGAAGGAGGCTGTTTGAGAAACCGGCCCAGCCTGTCTGGGTGGAAAAGAGTGCCCTCTACCTGCCAACCCAGGAACCAGCCCTCACCCGTTTGGGAATCCCAAGAAGGGGTGGGGAGCGGGAGGGAGGCGTTTGAGGGGGCGTGAGTCCAGGGTCCATGGCGAAGGTCCACAGTAGATCTCGGCGTCTTAGATCCCCTAGTTGGAGAGACATAGGTAGGAGTGGAGCGATGAGGGCCCCGGGGAGGCCTGGTGAGGGATGATTTGACTCAATAACCCCGGGTCACCAGACCGGCCAGCACACTCTGCTCCAGTTGCCGGTTTTTATCATCCATCTGTCCCTCCACCCCCCACCCCTCACACCGCTCCAAGTGTGCCACTCACGACAGACACCCTTTTATCATTCATCTTTAACTTCCCCGTGGATGGATGGATGGATGGATGGATGGATGGATGTGTTAACATAATAAAATAATCAAATCTGTGGAGAATGTCTGCGAGTTCATTTGAGGCAATTGCCAGGAAGCAGATTCTCAACATATTGGGATAACACTCCGTAGAATGGAGGGAGGTGTGTGTGTGTGTGTGTGTGTGTGTGTGTGTGTGTGTGTGTGTGTGTGTGTGTGTGTTAACCTTGTTGTATGCATGCCAAGCAAAAGAGGAGATGTAAGTGGCTGGTGATAGATGAGGGAGGCCAGAGAAGGCAAAGCGGGGGGGGGGGGGGGGGTGTTGGGGGGTGTTGGAAACCTCTGGGATTGGATAAAAATTAAAATAAAATGACAGACACATACTTCTCTTACTTAGGTTGGTGTAGGATAGGTAGCGGTCAGCAATGTACTTAATGAAAATGAGGGGATTTAAAAAGGAAAATTACACCCTAGCCGGTTTGGCTCAGTGGAGATAGAGCATAGAGCGTCGGTCTGCAGGCTAAAGGGTCCCAGGTTTGATTCAGGCCAAGGGCACATGCACAGGTTGCGGGCTGGATCCCCAGCGATCCCCTCCCCCCGCCCCCACCTCCCAGTAGGGGATGTGCAGGAGGGAGTGGATCAATGATTATCATCTTTCATCATTCTCTCTCTCTCTCTCTCTCATCAATAAAAACACTATAAAAAAAAAAAAAAGATTGACTTTGGTCAGGGAAGGTAGCGGCCTAGGACATGACTACTCACCATCACTGTTTGTTAAACTTTTAATTTCCGTCCATGGATGGATGGATGGATGGATGGATGGATGGATGGATGGATGGATGTGTCCGTCCTCCCTCCCTCCCTCCCTCCCTCCCTCCCTCCCTCCCCCCACCCACCCACCCACCCGTCCGCTCACCCGCTTTCCACGGGAAATCCTCAGTCTCATATCACACACTCACTGGTGATTTCACTCGCTGCCTCCTTGCTCCCCGTGAAAAAGAGGAAGGAAAATGGACAAACCTGAAAGAGCCCCAGAGGCGGCAACTGTGAACCAAGGGCACGCACATGTGTGGGTGTGTGGCATTTGTCAACAACGTAAGAAATCCTCTAACCTGTGAAGAATTTCTGTGAGTGTCTTTCAGCCAAACTGTCCAGAAATGTCGCACACAGGGCGAGAAGCACAATCTCAACGGTGGGAGATGATGTTCGGAAGCACAGCAATGGCAATGTCGGCCCCCCCCCCTTATTTTATACACTCCAATCCAAAGAGGAGACCGTACGTGGGTTACATGAAATTGACTGGTGACATTTTAGGGAGGCGGGAGAAAGCAAAGCGCCCCCCCTCCCCCACGCGCGCGCGCGCGCGCGCGCACACACACACACACACACACACACACACACACACACACACACACGTCCTCTCATTGGGCGAACCACCCGTGACTCAAAAGTCGTGATCCTGACCCCGGGAGTTGTATTAAAAATCAAGCTAAGGGAGTGTGATTGTAAACTGTAGGCTTATCTCAAAGGTTCAAAGGAGGTCTGTGTTTTACCACCATGGAAAGAAAACAAACCAAGAAAGAGATCAAGGGTCAAAACACCCTCTCTTGGACTGTGAGTGAGAGAGCCCCTGCATCTGTCCAAGAGGGTCATGGGCAGTGTGAAAAGCCAGGGTTCAGGAACAGGGGATATTTTCTACCTCTCAGGGATCCTGAGAAGTCTCCATGACAGTAAGGGGGTGGGGAGGGGGTGGGTGCTGTCATGGAAAAGGCTAGGTGAGCAGGGAGAGGTATGGCATTTACAGGCATACCCTATCTACTTTTCCTTTCACAGCATTTACACAATGAATTCATGTTTAGGTTTGAACGGCATTACTTCTTGAGTCTCCTCCTCCTGCAGCAGCAGCAGTAGCAGCAGCAGCAGATGGCTGTTGTTTCCAATTCTTTGGTTGATACTCAGATGTAGGACGAATGTATGTATGTATGTATGTATGTATGTATGTATGTATGTATGTATACTGTGTGTGAGCCCCAAGATGGACAGAATCTCGGGGGGGGGGCGGCGAGTGGAATAGACTGGAGTGGAGTGGAGGAGAGGGGGAGCAAGAGGAAGGGAGAGAGTTGGAGGGAGGCAGGAGGGAAGCTGGGGAAGAGAGAATGACAAAATGCCAAAGGACCTCGTTAGTTAATGACACCGGGCATGGCTATTATTCTGAGTTTTTTGTTTGTTTTCCTCGAATGCCACCTACGCAGAAAACAATCTGTGTGAAGTTAAACTAAGGTCACCCAAACAAGAATAAAAACTACCCATTGACTGCAAGGCTCTGTAGTAGGTCGCCCACTGCTTGCACTTGGCAGAGACTCAAATCTGAGGCAAGGGTTATTACCGGGGAAGCTGGAGTAGAAGAGGGAGAGGTGTGTGACGTATTCCATGAGGTGGAGCACATTTGCACCCCCCCCCACCTTGGAACCAAGTTTAGGGGGTCTGTGGTGGTGGAAGGGCCGAAAAAATAGGAGAAAAAGGAAAGGAAGGAAGGAAGGAAGGAAGGAAGGAAGGAAGGAAGGGAGGGAGGGAGGGAGGGAGGGAGGGAGGGAGGGAGGAGAGAGAGAGAGAGAGAGAGAGAGAGAGAGAGAGAGAGAGAGAGAGAGAAAGAAAGAAAAAGAAAAAGAAAAAGAAAAAGAAAAAGAAAAAGAAAGAGGAAGGTCCTCAGTTCAGTCGTGACTATGACTTTCTGGGGCATGACATGGCACGGCATGGCACACCCGGTCGGTCACCGCCAGTGGTGTGGTTTGTGGTCCACTTCAGTCCATCTAATACCTTTCCTGGCTGGGGAGAGTTCCTATGGATCACAAGGACAAACCCAAAGGAGGACAAAGTTCAGAATGCCCAATTCACGTCTGCCCATTTCTACACGACAAAGCCGTCCATAGTGTCCAAGTGACGTGACCTGCATTTTTCATGTCTGAAAAAGAAGTTTCCATTTGAGGTACAGGTACTGCTTTGTGTTATTTATAATTGATGTGCCTCCATCCAAAGTGGTAGTATGGCGATCCACTGTCTTCCATTCACACGCCTCTGTCTGCCGACTGCGCAAGCGCTGTCCCTGATTTAGCTCCACCCTGTCCCTGTGACGACAACGGACCAACCCGGCCCTCTGGTCGACCTCGCTTTGAGGCTTATAAAAGCGGTCGCCAGGAGGGTGGGGGTGGCGCATGACAAGGACAGGTTGCATCGTCATCACATCATCACCAGGGTGGTGAGAACGCAGGGTCGGCCACTGGGTGGGGGGCGGGGGGGCTTTGGAAGGTTCATATTCTCTCTCTCTCTCTCTCTCTGTCTCTCTCTCTCTCTCTCTCTCTCTCTCTCTCTCTCTCTCTCTCTCGTTTCCACCTAGCAGTCAAGAAGAGCAGACACTTCCACACGATGCGAATGAAGGACTGTCAGGGTTTGAAATTTCCTCCACGAGCGAATAAGGGGCGATTTAGGAATTTCCTTTAAGTGAACACTGTGCCGCCGCCGCCGCCGCCGCCGCCGCCGCCGCCGCCGCCGCCGCCGCCGCCGCCGCCTGGAAACATCCCTAAAGGGTTGAAGGGTTGATAGTAATAGAAACAGGAAGGGAAGCATTGCAACGTGTTTTCTGGTTTTGTTTGTTTGAGAGACCTATAAATGTATAACGCTGTGATAAGCTTGCAACTTCACCAGTGCATTGTAATCTATGTAAATGTGGATTCACAAGAATGTCTTCTGGCTGCACAAAGAAATAAATACATAAAAAAATACATAAATAAATAAATAGTAAATGTGGATTCATGATAAGAATGTACCATTCGCCGAACCGGTTTGGCTCAGTGGATAGAGCGTCGGCCTGCGGACTCAAGGGTCCCGGGTTCGATTCCGGTCAAGGGCATGTACCCTGGTTGCGGGCACGTGCAGGAGGCAGCTGATCGATCTCTCTCATCTCATTGCTGTTTCTGTCTCTATCCCTCTCCCTTCTTCTCGAAAAAAAAAAAAAATATTTTAAAAAAATGTACCATTGTAAGCGGGCTGGAAAGAAAAGAAAAGGAAAGGAAAGGAAAGGAAAGGAAAGGAAAGAAAAGAAAAGAAAAGAAAAGAAAAGAAAA
>NC_081845.1:99559344-99647344 GCF_963259705.1 Myotis daubentonii | reverse complement strand
AACCGTAAGGATTTTAACTGATTCACACAAAAGACGCCAGAGAAGTTCGGCCTCAATTGTAAACATAGGCAGTATAGTGATTCCTTACAGACTTTCTACAGAAATTTTGAGGTGTATAAACATGAATTCCTAACATTTGAAAGCAAATTCAAGTGAAAACGCTCCCTAAAGTGCCCGGAGTTGTAAATATTATCAGTTTTCTAGTCATTTACCAGCTTTCCACTGGTAATGTCTGGGATTAAAAAATGGCAGGAAATGTAGTACGAATCCATTTACTTTTATTTCAAGGGTTTCTTACAAGTTTATTATCATTTCTGAAAACTCTAATTGCGTATTTTAAGAGTTTTACCACAATTAGAGAGTTTTGTAACAAGTAAGTACTGGAACCGTAAGGATTTTAACTGATTCACAGAAAAGACGCCAGAGAAGTTCGGCCTCAATTGTAAACATAGGCAGTATAGTGATTCCTTACAGACTTTCTACAGAAATTTTGAGCTGTATAAACATGAATTCCTAACATTTGAAAGCAAATTCAAGTGAAAACGCTCCCTAAAGTGTCCGCAGTTGTAAATATTATCAGTTTTCCAGTCATTTACCAACTTTATACTGGTAATGTCTGGGATTAAAAACCCGCAGGAAATGTAGTAAGAATCCATTTACTTTTATTTCAAGGGTTTCTTATACGTTTAAAATCATTTCTGGAAACTCTAATTGCGTATTTTAAGAGTTTTACCACAATTAGAGAGTTTTGTAACAAGTAAGTACTGGAACCTTATGGATTTTAACTGATTCACACAAAAGACTACAGAGAAGTTTGGCCTCAATTGTAAACATAGGCAGTATAGTCATTCCTTACAGACTTTCTACAAAAATTTTGGGCTGTATAAACATGAATTCCTAACATTTGATAACAAATTTAAGTGAAAACGCTCCCTAAAGTGCCCGGAGTTGTAAATATTATCAGTTTTCTAGTCATTTACCAGCTTTCCACTGGTAATGTCTGGGATTAAAAAATGGCAGGAAATGTAGTACGAATCCATTTACTTTTATTTCAAGGGTTTCTTACAAGTTTATTATCATTTCTGAAAACTCTAATTGCGTATTTTAAGAGTTTTACCACAATTAGAGAGTTTTGTAACAAGTAAGTACTGGAACCGTAAGGATTTTAACTGATTCACAGAAAAGACGCCAGAGAAGTTCGGCCTCAATTGTAAACATAGGCAGTATAGTGATTCCTTACAGACTTTCTACAGAAATTTTGAGCTGTATAAACATGAATTCCTAACATTTGAAAGCAAATTCAAGTGAAAACGCTCCCTAAAGTGTCCGCAGTTGTAAATATTATCAGTTTTCCAGTCATTTACCAACTTTATACTGGTAATGTCTGGGATTAAAAACCCGCAGGAAATGTAGTAAGAATCCATTTACTTTTATTTCAAGGGTTTCTTATAAGTTTAAAATCATTTCTGGAAACTCTAATTGCGTATTTTAAGAGTTTTACCACAATTAGAGAGTTTTGTAACAAGTAAGTACTGGAACCTTATGGATTTTAACTGATTCACACAAAAGACGACAGAGATGTTTGGCCTCAATTGTAAACATAGGCAGTATAGTCATTCCTTACAGACTTTCTACAAAAATTTTGGGCTGTATAAACATGAATTCCTAAGATTTGATAACAAATTTAAGTGAAAACGCTCCCTAAAGTGTCCGGAGTTGTAAATATTATCAGTTTTCCGGTCATTTACCAGCTTTCCACTGGTAATGTCTGGGATTAAAAACCGGCAGGAAATGTAGTAAGTATCCAATTACTTTTATTTCAAGCTTTTCTTACAAGTATATAATCATTTCTGGAAACTCTAATTGCGTATTTTAAGAGTTTAACCACAATTAGAGAGTTTTGTAACAAGTAAGTACTGGAACCATAAGGATTTTAACTGATTCACACAAAAGACGCCAGAGAAGTTCGGCCTCAATTGTAAACATTAGCAGTGAAGTCCTTACTTACAGACTTTCTACAGAAATTTTGAGCTGTATAAACATGAATTCCTAACATTTGAAAGCAAATTCAAGTGAAAACGCTCCCTAAAGTGTCCGCAGTTGTAAATATTATCAGTTTTCCAGTCATTTACCAACTTTATACTGGTAATGTCTGGGATTAAAAACCCGCAGGAAATGTAGTAAGAATCCATTTACTTTTATTTCAAGGGTTTCTTATAAGTTTAAAATCATTTCTGGAAACTCTAATTGCGTATTTTAAGAGTTTTACCACAATTAGAGGGTTTTGTAACAACTAAGTACTGGAACCGTAAGGATTTTAACTGATTCACACAAAAGACGCCAGAGATGTTTGGCCTCAATTGTAAACATAGGCAGTATAGTCATTCCTTACAGACTTTCTACAAAAATTTTGGGCTGTATAAATATAAATTCCTAAGATTTGATAACAAAATTTAAGTGAAAACGCTCCCTAAAGTGTCCGCAGTTGTAAATATTATCAGTTTTCCGGTCATTTACCTGCTTTCCACTGGTAATGTCTGGGATTAAAAACCAGCAGGAAATGTAGTAAGAATCCATTTACTTTTATTTCAAGCTTTTCTTACAAGTATATAATCATTTCTGGAAACTCTAATTGCGTATTTTAAGAGTTTTACCACAATTAGAGGGTTTTGTAACAAGTAAGTACTGGAACCATAAGGATTTTAACTGATTCACACAAAAGACGCCTGAGAAGTTCGGCCTCAATTGTAAACATTAGCAGTGAAGTCCTTACTTACAGTCTTCCTACAGGAATTTTGGGCTGTATAAACATGAATTCCTAACATTTGAAAGCAAATTCAAGTGAAAACGCTTCCTAAAGTGTCCGGAGTTGTAAATATTATCAGTTTTCTGGTCATTTACCAGCTTTCCACTGGTAATGTCTGGGATTAAAAAAGGGCAGGAAATGTAGTTCGAATCCATTTACTTTTATTTCCAGGGTTTCTTACAAGTTTATAATCATTTCTCGAAACTCTAATTGTGTATTTTAAGAGTTTCACCACAATTAGAGAGTTTTGTAACAAGTAAGTACTGGAACCGTAAGGATTTTAACTGATTCACACAAAAGACGCCAGAGAATTTCGGCCTCAATTGTCAACATAGGCAGTATAGTGATTCCTTACAGACTTTCTACAGAAATTTTGAGGTGTATAAACATGAATTCCTAACATTTGAAAGCAAATTCAAGTGAAAACGCTCCCTAAAGTGTCCGGAGTTGTAAATATTATCAGTTTTCCGGTCATTTACCGGCTTTCCACTGGTAATGTCTGGGATTAAAAACCGGCAGGAAATGTAGTAAGAATCCAATTACTTTTATTTCAAGCTTTTCTTACAAGTATATAATCATTTCTGGAAACTCTAATTGCGTATTTTAAGAGTTTTACCACAATTAGAGAGTTTTGTAACAAGTAAGTACTGGAACCGTAAGGATTTTAACTGATTCACACAAAAGACGCCAGAGAAGTTCGGCCTCAATTGTAAACATTAGCAGTGAAGTCGTTACTTACAGACTTTCTACAGAAATTTTGAGCTGTAAAAACATGAATTCCTAACATTTGAAAGCAAATTCAAGTGAAAACGCTCCCTAAAGTGTCCGGAGTTGTAAATATTATCAGTTTTCCAGTCATTTACCAACTTTATACTGGTAATGTCTGGGATTAAAAACCCGCAGGAAATGTAGTAAGAATCCATTTACTTTTATTTCAAGGGTTTCTTATACGTTTAAAATCATTTCTGGAAACTCTAATTGCGTATTTTAAGAGTTTTACCACAATTAGAGAGTTTTGTAACAAGTAAGTACTGGAACCTTATGGATTTTAACTGATTCACACAAAAGACTACAGAGAAGTTTGGCCTCAATTGTAAACATAGGCAGTATAGTCATTCCTTACAGACTTTCTACAAAAATTTTGGGCTGTATAAACATGAATTCCTAACATTTGATAACAAATTTAAGTGAAAACGCTCCCTAAAGTGCCCGGAGTTGTAAATATTATCAGTTTTCTAGTCATTTACCAGCTTTCCACTGGTAATGTCTGGGATTAAAAAATGGCAGGAAATGTAGTACGAATCCATTTACTTTTATTTCAAGGGTTTCTTACAAGTTTATTATCATTTCTGAAAACTCTAATTGCGTATTTTAAGAGTTTTACCACAATTAGAGAGTTTTGTAACAAGTAAGTACTGGAACCGTAAGGATTTTAACTGATTCACAGAAAAGACGCCAGAGAAGTTCGGCCTCAATTGTAAACATAGGCAGTATAGTGATTCCTTACAGACTTTCTACAGAAATTTTGAGCTGTATAAACATGAATTCCTAACATTTGAAAGCAAATTCAAGTGAAAACGCTCCCTAAAGTGTCCGCAGTTGTAAATATTATCAGTTTTCCAGTCATTTACCAACTTTATACTGGTAATGTCTGGGATTAAAAACCCGCAGGAAATGTAGTAAGAATCCATTTACTTTTATTTCAAGGGTTTCTTATAAGTTTAAAATCATTTCTGGAAACTCTAATTGCGTATTTTAAGAGTTTTACCACAATTAGAGAGTTTTGTAACAAGTAAGTACTGGAACCTTATGGATTTTAACTGATTCACACAAAAGACGACAGAGAAGTTTGGCCTCAATTGTAAACAGAGGCAGTATAGTCATTCCTTACAGATTTTCTACAAAAATTTTGGGCTGTATAAACATGAATTCCTAACATTTGATAACAAATTTAAGTGAAAACGCTCCCTAAAGTGCCCGGAGTTGTAAATATTATCAGTTTTCTAGTCATTTACCAGCTTTCCACTGGTAATGTCTGGGATTCAAAAATGGCAGGAAATGTAGTACGAATCCATTTACTTTTATTTCAAGGGTTTCTTAGAAGTTTATAATCATTTCTGGAAACTCAAATTGCGTATTTTAAGAGTTTTACCACAATTAGAGAGTTTTGTAACAAGTAAGTACTGGAACCGTAAGGATTTTAACTGATTCACACAAAAGACGCCAGAGAAGTTCGGCCTCAATTGTAAACATTAGCAGTGAAGTCCTTACTTACAGACTTTCTACAGAAATTTTGAGCTGTAAAAACATGAATTCCTAACATTTGAAAGCAAATTCAAGTGAAAACGCTCCCTAAAGTGTCCGGAGTTGTAAATATTATCAGTTTTCCAGTCATTTACCAACTTTATACTGGTAATGTCTGGGATTAAAAACCCGCAGGAAATGTAGTAAGAATCCATTTACTTTTATTTCAAGGGTTTCTTATACGTTTAAAATCATTTCTGGAAACTCTAATTGCGTATTTTAAGAGTTTTACCACAATTAGAGAGTTTTGTAACAAGTAAGTACTGGAACCTTATGGATTTTAACTGATTCACACAAAAGACTACAGAGAAGTTTGGCCTCAATTGTAAACATAGGCAGTATAGTCATTCCTTACAGACTTTCTACAAAAATTTTGGGCTGTATAAACATGAATTCCTAACATTTGATAACAAATTTAAGTTAAAACGCTCCCTAAAGTGCCCGGAGTTGTAAATATTATCAGTTTTCTAGTCATTTACCAGCTTTCCACTGGTAATGTCTGGGATTAAAAAATGGCAGGAAATGTAGTACGAATCCATTTACTTTTATTTCAAGGGTTTCTTACAAGTTTATTATCATTTCTGAAAACTCTAATTGCGTATTTTAAGAGTTTTACCACAATTAGAGAGTTTTGTAACAAGTAAGTACTGGAACCGTAAGGATTTTAACTGATTCACAGAAAAGACGCCAGAGAAGTTCGGCCTCAATTGTAAACATAGGCAGTATAGTGATTCCTTACAGACTTTCTACAGAAATTTTGAGCTGTATAAACATGAATTCCTAACATTTGAAAGCAAATTCAAGTGAAAACGCTCCCTAAAGTGTCCGCAGTTGTAAATATTATCAGTTTTCCAGTCATTTACCAACTTTATACTGGTAATGTCTGGGATTAAAAACCCGCAGGAAATGTAGTAAGAATCCATTTACTTTTATTTCAAGGGTTTCTTATAAGTTTAAAATCATTTCTGGAAACTCTAATTGCGTATTTTAAGAGTTTTACCACAATTAGAGAGTTTTGTAACAAGTAAGTACTGGAACCTTATGGATTTTAACTGATTCACACAAAAGACGACAGAGATGTTTGGCCTCAATTGTAAACATAGGCAGTATAGTCATTCCTTACAGACTTTCTACAAAAATTTTGGGCTGTATAAACATGAATTCCTAAGATTTGATAACAAATTTAAGTGAAAACGCTCCCTAAAGTGTCCGGAGTTGTAAATATTATCAGTTTTCCGGTCATTTACCAGCTTTCCACTGGTAATGTCTGGGATTAAAAACCGGCAGGAAATGTAGTAAGTATCCAATTACTTTTATTTCAAGCGTTTCTTACAAGTACATAATCATTTCTGGAAACTCTAATTGCGTATTTTAAGAGTTTAACCACAATTAGAGAGTTTTGTAACAAGTAAGTACTGGAACCGTAAGGATTTTAACTGATTCACACAAAAGACGCCAGAGAAGTTCGGCCTCAATTGTAAACATTAGCAGTGAAGTCCTTACTTACAGACTTTCTACAGAAATTTTGAGCTGTATAAACATGAATTCCTAACATTTGAAAGCAAATTCAAGTGAAAACGCTCCCTAAAGTGTCCGCAGTTGTAAATATTATCAGTTTTCCAGTCATTTACCAACTTTATACTGGTAATGTCTGGGATTAAAAACCCGCAGGAAATGTAGTAAGAATCCATTTACTTTTATTTCAAGGGTTTCTTATAAGTTTAAAATCATTTCTGGAAACTCTAATTGCGTATTTTAAGAGTTTTACCACAATTAGAGGGTTTTGTAACAACTAAGTACTGGAACCGTAAGGATTTTAACTGATTCACACAAAAGACGCCAGAGATGTTTGGCCTCAATTGTAAACATAGGCAGTATAGTCATTCCTTACAGACTTTCTACAAAAATTTTGGGCTGTATAAATATAAATTCCTAAGATTTGATAACAAATTTAAGTGAAAACGCTCCCTAAAGTGTCCGCAGTTGTAAATATTATCAGTTTTCCGGTCATTTACCAGCTTTCCACTGGTAATGTCTGGGATTAAAAACCAGCAGGAAATGTAGTAAGAATCCATTTACTTTTATTTCAAGCTTTTCTTACAAGTATATAATCATTTCTGGAAACTCTAATTGCGTATTTTAAGAGTTTTACCACAATTAGAGGGTTTTGTAACAAGTAAGTACTGGAACCATAAGGATTTTAACTGATTCACACAAAAGACGCCTGAGAAGTTCGGCCTCAATTGTAAACATTAGCAGTGAAGTCCTTACTTACAGTCTTCCTACAGAAATTTTGGGCTGTATAAACATGAATTCCTAACATTTGAAAGCAAATTCAAGTGAAAACGCTTCCTAAAGTGTCCGGAGTTGTAAATATTATCAGTTTTCTGGTCATTTACCAGCTTTCCACTGGTAATGTCTGGGATTAAAAAAGGGCAGGAAATGTAGTTCGAATCCATTTACTTTTATTTCCAGGGTTTCTTACAAGTTTATAATCATTTCTCGAAACTCTAATTGTGTATTTTAAGAGTTTCACCACAATTAGAGAGTTTTGTAACAAGTAAGTACTGGAACCGTAAGGATTTTAACTGATTCACACAAAAGACGCCAGAGAAGTTCGGCCTCAATTGTCAACATAGGCAGTATAGTGATTCCTTACAGACTTTCTACAGAAATTTTGAGGTGTATAAACATGAATTCCTAACATTTGAAAGCAAATTCAAGTGAAAACGCTCCCTAAAGTGTCCGGAGTTGTAAATATTATCAGTTTTCCGGTCATTTACCGGCTTTCCACTGGTAATGTCTGGGATTAAAAACCGGCAGGAAATGTAGTAAGAATCCAATTACTTTTATTTCAAGCTTTTCTTACAAGTATATAATCATTTCTGGAAACTCTAATTGCGTATTTTAAGAGTTTTACCACAATTAGAGAGTTTTGTAACAAGTAAGTACTGGAACCGTAAGGATTTTAACTGATTCACACAAAAGACGCCAGAGAAGTTCGGCCTCAATTGTAAACATAGGCAGTATAGTGATTCCTTACAGACTTTCTACAGAAATTTTGAGCTGTATAAACATGAATTCCTAACATTTGAAAGCAAATTCAAGTGAAAACGCTCCCTAAAGTGTCCGCAGTTGTAAATATTATCAGTTTTCGAGTCATTTACCAACTTTATACTGGTAATGTCTGGGATTAAAAACCCGCAGGAAATGTAGTAAGAATCCATTTACTTTTATTTCAAGGGTTTCTTATAAGTTTAAAATCATTTCTGGAAACTCTAATTGCGTATTTTAAGAGTTTTACCACAATTAGAGAGTTTTGTAACAAGTAAGTACTGGAACCTTATGGATTTTAACTCATTCACACAAAAGACGACAGAGAAGTTTGGCCTCAATTGTAAACAGAGGCAGTATAGTCATTCCTTACAGACTTTCTACAAAAATTTTGGGCTGTATAAACATGAATTCCTAACATTTGATAACAAATTTAAGTGAAAACGCTCCCTAAAGTGCCCGGAGTTGTAAATATTATCAGTTTTCTAGTCATTTACAAGCTTTCCACTGGTAATGTCTGGGATTAAAAAATGGCAGGAAATGTAGTACGAATCCATTTACTTTTATTTCAAGGGTTTCTTAGAAGTTTATAATCATTTCTGGAAACTCAAATTGCGTATTTTAAGAGTTTTACCACAATTAGAGAGTTTTGTAACAAGTAAGTACTGGAACCGTAAGGATTTTAACTGATTCACACAAAAGACGCCAGAGAAGTTCGGCCTCAATTGTAAACATAGGCAGTATAGTGATTCCTTACAGACTTTCTACAGAAATTTTGAGGTGTATAAACATGAATTCCTAACATTTGAAAGCAAATTCAAGTGAAAACGCTCCCTAAAGTGTCCGGAGTTGTAAATATTATCAGTTTTCCGGTCATTTACCAGCTTTCCACTGGTAATGTCTGGGATTAAAAACCGGCAGGAAATGTAGTAAGAATCCATTTACTTTTATTTCAAGCTTTTCTTACAAGTATATAATCATTTCTGGAAACTCTAATTGCGTATTTTAAGAGTTTTACCACAATTAGAGAGTTTTGTAACAAGTAAGTACTGGAACCGTAAGGATTTTAACTGATTCACACAAAAGACGCCTGAGAAGTTCGGCCTCAATTGTAAACATTAGCAGTGAAGTCCTTACTTACAGTCTTCCTACAGAAATTCTGGGCTGTATAAACATGAATTCCTAACATTTGAAAGCAAATTCAAGTGAAAACGCTTCCTAAAGTGTCCGGAGTTGTAAATATTATCAGTTTTCTGGTCATTTACCAGCTTTCCACTGGTAATGTCTGGGATTAAAAAACGGCAGGAAATGTAGTAAGAATCCATTTACTTTTATTTCAAGCTTTTCTTACAAGTACATAATCATTTCTGGAAACTCTAATTGCGTATTTTAAGAGTTTTACCACAATTAGAGGGTTTTGTAACAAGTAAGTACTGGAACCGTAAGGATTTTAACTGATTCACACAAAAGACGCCAGAGATGTTTGGCCTCAATTGTAAACATAGGCAGTATAGTCATTCCTTACAGACTTTCTACAAAAATTTTGGGCTGTATAAACATAAATTCCTAAGATTTGATAACAAATTTAAGTGAAAACGCTCCCTAAAGTGTCCGGATTTGTAAATATTATCAGTTTTCCGGTCATTTACCAGCTTTCCACTGGTAATGTCTGGGATTAAAAACCGGCAGGAAATGTAGTAAGTATCCAATTACTTTTATTTCAAGCTTTTCTTACAAGTATATAATCATTTCTGGAAACTCTAATTGCGTATTTTAAGAGTTTTACCACAATTAGAGAGTTTTGTAACAAGTAAGTACTGGAACCGTAAGGATTTTAACTGATTCACACAAAAGACGCCAGAGAAGTTCGGCCTCAATTGTAAACATTAGCAGTGAAGTCCTTACTTACAGACTTTCTACAGAAATTTTGAGCTGTATAAACATGAATTCCTAACATTTGAAAGCAAATTCAAGTGAAAACGCTCCCTAAAGTGTCCGCAGTTGTAAATATTATCAGTTTTCCGGTCATTTACCAACTTTATACTGGTAATGTCTGGGATTAAAAACCCGCTGGAAATGTAGTAAGAATCCATTTACTTTTATTTCAAGGGTTTCTTATAAGTTTAAAATCATTTCTGGAACCTCTAATTGCGTATTTTAAGAGTTTTACCACAATTAGAGAGTTTTGTAACAAGTAAGTACTGGAACCTTATGGATTTTAACTGATTCACACAAAAGAGGACAGAGAAGTTTGGCCTCAATTGTAAACATAGGCAGTATAGTCATTCCTTACAGACTTTCTACAAAAATTTTGGGCTGTATAAACATGAATTCCTAACATTTGATAACAAATTTAAGTGAAAACGCTCCCTAAAGTGCCCGGAGTTGTAAATATTATCAGTTTTCTAGTCATTTACCAGCTTTCCACTGGTAATGTCTGGGATTAAAAAATGGCAGGAAATGTAGTACGAATCCATTTACTTTTATTTCAAGGGTTTCTTACAAGTTTATATCATTTCTGGAAACTCAAATTGCGTATTTTAAGAGTTTTACCACAATTAGAGAGTTTTGTAACAAGTAAGTACTGGAACCGTAAGGATTTTAACTGATTCACACAAAAGACGCCAGAGAAGTTCGGCCTCAATTGTAAACATAGGCAGTATAGTGATTCCTTACAGACTTTCTACAGAAATTTTGAGGTGTATAAACATGAATTCCTAACATTTGAAAGCAAATTCAAGTGAAAACGCTCCCTAAAGTGTCCGGAGTTGTAAATATTATCAGTTTTCCGGTCATTTACCAGCTTTCCACTGGTAATGTCTGGGATTAAAAACCGGCAGGAAATGTAGTAAGAATCCATTTACTTTTATTTCAAGCTTTTCTTACAAGTATATAATCATTTCTGGAAACTCTAATTGCGTATTTTAAGAGTTTTACCACAATTAGAGGGTTTTGTAACAAGTAAGTACTGGAACCGTAAGGATTTTAACTGATTCACACAAAAGACGCCAGAGATGTTTGGCCTCAATTGTAAACATAGGCAGTATAGTCATTCCTTACAGACTTTCTACAAAAATTTTGGGCTGTATAAACATGAATTCCTAACATTTGATAACAAATTTAAGTGAAAACGCTCCCTAAAGTGTCCGGAGTCGTAAATATTATCAGTTTTCCGGTCATTTACCAGCTTTCCACTGGTAATGTCTGGGATTAAAAACCGGCAGGAAATGTAGTAAGTATCCAATTACTTTTATTTCAAGCTTTTCTTACAAGTATATAATCATTTCTGGAAACTCTAATTGCGTATTTTAAGAGTTTTACCACAATTAGAGAGTTTTGTAACAAGTAAGTACTGGAACCGTAAGGATTTTAACTGATTCACACAAAAGACGCCAGAGAAGTTCGGCCTCAATTGTAAACATTAGCAGTGAAGTCCTTACTTACAGACTCTCTACAGAAATTTTGGGCTGTATAAACATGAATTCCTAACATTTGAAAGCAAATTCAAGTGAAAACGCTTCCTAAAGTGTCCGGAGTTGTAAATATTATCAGTTTTCTGGTCATTTACCAGCTTTCCTCTGGTAATGTCTGGGATTAAAAAACGGCAGGAAATGTAGTAAGAATCCATTTACTTTTATTTCAAGCTTTTCTTACAAGTACATAATCATTTCTGGAAACTCTAATTGCGTATTTTAAGAGTTTTACCACAATTAGAGGGTTTTGTAACAAGTAAGTACTGGAACCGTAAGGATTTTAACTGATTCACACAAAAGACGCCAGAGATGTTTGGCCTCAATTGTAAACATAGGCAGTATAGTCATTCCTTACAGACTTTCTACAAAAATTTTGGGCTGTATAAACATGAATTCCTAACATTTGATAACAAATTTAAGTGAAAAGGCTCCCTAAAGTGTCCGGAGTTGTAAATATTATCAGTTTTCCGGTCATTTACCAGCTTTCCACTGGTAATGTCTGGGATTAAAAACCGGCAGGAAATGTAGTAAGAATCCATTTACTTTTATTTCAAGCTTTTCTTACAAGTATATAATCATTTCTGGAAACTCTAATTGCGTATTTTAAGAGTTTTACCACAATTAGAGAGTTTTGTAACAAGTAAGTACTGGAACCGTAAGGATTTTAACTGATTCACACAAAAGACGCCAGAGAAGTTCGGCCTCAATTGTAAACATTAGCAGTGAAGTCCTTACTTACAGACTTTCTACAGAAATTTTGAGCTGTATAAACATGAATTCCTAACATTTGAAAGCAAATTCAAGTGAAAACGCTCCCTAAAGTGTCCGCAGTTGTAAATATTATCAGTTTTCCAGTCATTTACCAACTTTATACTGGTAATGTCTGGGATTAAAAACCCGCAGGAAATGTAGTAAGAATCCATTTACTTTTATTTCAAGGGTTTCTTATAAGTTTAAAATCATTTCGGGAAACTCTAATTGCGTATTTTAAGAGTTTTACCACAATTAGAGAGTTTTGTAACAAGTAAGTACTGGAACCGTAAGGATTTTAACTGATTCACACAAAAGACGCCAGAGAAGTTCGGCCTCAATTGTCAACATAGGCAGTATAGTGATTCCTTACAGACTTTCTACAGAAATTTTGAGGTGTATAAACATGAATTCCTAACATTTGAAAGCAAATTCAAGTGAAAACGCTCCCTAAAGTGTCCGGAGTTGTAAATATTATCAGTTTTCCGGTCATTTACCGGCTTTCCACTGGTAATGTCTGGGATTAAAAACCGGCAGGAAATGTAGTAAGAATCCAATTACTTTTATTTCAAGCTTTTCTTACAAGTATATAATCATTTCTGGAAACTCTAATTGCGTATTTTAAGAGTTTTACCACAATTAGAGAGTTTTGTAACAAGTAAGTACTGGAACCGTAAGGATTTTAACTGATTCACACAAAAGACGCCAGAGAAGTTCGGCCTCAATTGTAAACATTAGCAGTGAAGTCCTTACTTACAGACTTTCTACAGAAATTTTGAGCTGTAAAAACATGAATTCCTAACATTTGAAAGCAAATTCAAGTGAAAACGCTCCCTAAAGTGTCCGGAGTTGTAAATATTATCAGTTTTCCAGTCATTTACCAACTTTATACTGGTAATGTCTGGGATTAAAAACCCGCAGGAAATGTAGTAAGAATCCATTTACTTTTATTTCAAGGGTTTCTTATACGTTTAAAATCATTTCTGGAAACTCTAATTGCGTATTTTAAGAGTTTTACCACAATTAGAGAGTTTTGTAACAAGTAAGTACTGGAACCTTATGGATTTTAACTGATTCACACAAAAGACGCCAGAGAAGTTCGGCCTCAATTGTCAACATAGGCAGTATAGTGATTCCTTACAGACTTTCTACAGAAATTTTGAGGTGTATAAACATGAATTCCTAACATTTGAAAGCAAATTCAAGTGAAAACGCTCCCTAAAGTGTCCGGAGTTGTAAATATTATCAGTTTTCCGGTCATTTACCGGCTTTCCACTGGTAATGTCTGGGATTAAAAACCGGCAGGAAATGTAGTAAGAATCCAATTACTTTTATTTCAAGCTTTTCTTACAAGTATATAATCATTTCTGGAAACTCTAATTGCGTATTTTAAGAGTTTTACCACAATTAGAGAGTTTTGTAACAAGTAAGTACTGGAACCGTAAGGATTTTAACTGATTCACACAAAAGACGCCAGAGAAGTTCGGCCTCAATTGTAAACATTAGCAGTGAAGTCCTTACTTACAGACTTTCTACAGAAATTTTGAGCTGTAAAAACATGAATTCCTAACATTTGAAAGCAAATTCAAGTGAAAACGCTCCCTAAAGTGTCCGCAGTTGTAAATATTATCAGTTTTCCAGTCATTTACCAACTTTATACTGGTAATGTCTGGGATTAAAAACCCGCAGGAAATGTAGTAAGAATCCATTTACTTTTATTTCAAGGGTTTCTTATACGTTTAAAATCATTTCTGGAAACTCTAATTGCGTATTTTAAGAGTTTTACCACAATTAGAGAGTTTTGTAACAAGTAAGTACTGGAACCTTATGGATTTTAACTGATTCACACAAAAGACTACAGAGAAGTTTGGCCTCAATTGTAAACATAGGCAGTATAGTCATTCCTTACAGACTTTCTACAAAAATTTTGGGCTGTATAAACATGAATTCCTAACATTTGATAACAAATTTAAGTGAAAACGCTCCCTAAAGTGCCCGGAGTTGTAAATATTATCAGTTTTCTAGTCATTTACCAGCTTTCCACTGGTAATGTCTGGGATTAAAAAATGGCAGGAAATGTAGTACGAATCCATTTACTTTTATTTCAAGGGTTTCTTACAAGTTTATTATCATTTCTGAAAACTCTAATTGCGTATTTTAAGAGTTTTACCACAATTAGAGAGTTTTGTAACAAGTAAGTACTGGAACCGTAAGGATTTTAACTGATTCACAGAAAAGACGCCAGAGAAGTTCGGCCTCAATTGTAAACATAGGCAGTATAGTGATTCCTTACAGACTTTCTACAGAAATTTTGAGCTGTATAAACATGAATTCCTAACATTTGAAAGCAAATTCAAGTGAAAACGCTCCCTAAAGTGTCCGCAGTTGTAAATATTATCAGTTTTCCAGTCATTTACCAACTTTATACTGGTAATGTCTGGGATTAAAAACCCGCAGGAAATGTAGTAAGAATCCATTTACTTTTATTTCAAGGGTTTCTTATAAGTTTAAAATCATTTCTGGAAACTCTAATTGCGTATTTTAAGAGTTTTACCACAATTAGAGAGTTTTGTAACAAGTAAGTACTGGAACCTTATGGATTTTAACTGATTCACACAAAAGACGACAGAGAAGTTTGGCCTCAATTGTAAACAGAGGCAGTATAGTCATTCCTTACAGATTTTCTACAAAAATTTTGGGCTGTATAAACATGAATTCCTAACATTTGATAACAAATTTAAGTGAAAACGCTCCCTAAAGTGCCCGGAGTTGTAAATATTATCAGTTTTCTAGTCATTTACCAGCTTTCCACTGGTAATGTCTGGGATTCAAAAATGGCAGGAAATGTAGTACGAATCCATTTACTTTTATTTCAAGGGTTTCTTAGAAGTTTATAATCATTTCTGGAAACTCAAATTGCGTATTTTAAGAGTTTTACCACAATTAGAGAGTTTTGTAACAAGTAAGTACTGGAACCGTAAGGATTTTAACTGATTCACACAAAAGACGCCAGAGAAGTTCGGCCTCAATTGTAAACATAGGCAGTATAGTGATTCCTTACAGACTTTCTACAGAAATTTTGAGGTGTATAAACATGAATTCCTAACATTTGAAAGCAAATTCAAGTGAAAACGCTCCCTAAAGTGTCCGGAGTTGTAAATATTATCAGTTTTCCGGTCATTTACCATCTTTCCACTGGTAATGTCTGGGATTAAAAACCGGCAGGAAATGTAGTAAGAATCCATTTACTTTTATTTCAAGCTTTTCTTACAAGTATATAATCATTTCTGGAAACTCTAATTGCGTATTTTAAGAGTTTTACCACAATTAGAGAGTTTTGTAACAAGTAAGTACTGGAACCGTAAGGATTTTAACTGATTCACACCAAAGACGCCTGAGAAGTTCGGCCTCAATTGTAAACATTAGCAGTGAAGTCCTTACTTACAGTCTTCCTACAGAAATTTTGGGCTGTATAAACATGAATTCCTAACATTTGAAAGCAAATTCAAGTGAAAACGCTTCCTAAAGTGTCCGGAGTTGTAAATATTATCAGTTTTCTGGTCATTTACCAGCTTTCCACTGGTAATGTCTGGGATTAAAAAACGGCAGGAAATGTAGTAAGAATCCATTTACTTTTATTTCAAGCTTTTCTTACAAGTACATAATCATTTCTGGAAACTCTAATTGCGTATTTTAAGAGTTTTACCACAATTAGAGGGTTTTGTAACAAGTAAGTACTGGAACCGTAAGGATTTTAACTGATTCACACAAAAGACGCCAGAGATGTTTGGCCTCAATTGTAAACATAGGCAGTATAGTCATTCCTTACAGACTTTCTACAAAAATTTTGGGCTGTATAAACATGAATTCCTAAGATTTGATAACAAATTTAAGTGAAAACGCTCCCTAAAGTGTCCGGAGTTGTAAATATTATCAGTTTTCCGGTCATTTACCAGCTTTCCACTGGTAATGTCTGGGATTAAAAACCGGCAGGAAATGTAGTAAGTATCCAATTACTTTTATTTCAAGCTTTTCTTACAAGTATATAATCATTTCTGGAAACTCTAATTGCGTATTTTAAGAGTTTAACCACAATTAGAGAGTTTTGTAACAAGTAAGTACTGGAACCGTAAGGATTTTAACTGATTCACACAAAAGACGCCAGAGAAGTTCGGCCTCAATTGTAAACATTAGCAGTGAAGTCCTTACTTACAGACTTTCTACAGAAATTTTGAGCTGTATAAACATGAATTCCTAACATTTGAAAGCAAATTCAAGTGAAAACGCTCCCTAAAGTGTCCGCAGTTGTAAATATTATCAGTTTTCCAGTCATTTACCAACTTTATACTGGTAATGTCTGGGATTAAAAACCCGCAGGAAATGTAGTAAGAATCCATTTACTTTTATTTCAAGGGTTTCTTATAAGTTTAAAATCATTTCTGGAAACTCTAATTGCGTATTTTAAGAGTTTTACCACAATTAGAGGGTTTTGTAACAACTAAGTACTGGAACCGTAAGGATTTTAACTGATTCACACAAAAGACGCCAGAGATGTTTGGCCTCAATTGTAAACATAGGCAGTATAGTCATTCCTTACAGACTTTCTACAAAAATTTTGGGCTGTATAAATATAAATTCCTAAGATTTGATAACAAATTTAAGTGAAAACGCTCCCTAAAGTGTCCGCAGTTGTAAATATTATCAGTTTTCCGGTCATTTACCAGCTTTCCACTGGTAATGTCTGGGATTAAAAACCGGCAGGAAATGTAGTAAGAATCCATTTACTTTTATTTCAAGCTTTTCTTACAAGTATATAATCATTTCTGGAAACTCTAATTGCGTATTTTAAGAGTTTTACCACAATTAGAGGGTTTTGTAACAAGTAAGTACTGGAACCATAAGGATTTTAACTGATTCACACAAAAGACGCCTGAGAAGTTCGGCCTCAATTGTAAACATTAGCAGTGAAGTCCTTACTTACAGTCTTCCTACAGAAATTTTGGGCTGTATAAACATGAATTCCTAACATTTGAAAGCAAATTCAAGTGAAAACGCTTCCTAAAGTGTCCGGAGTTGTAAATATTATCAGTTTTCTGGTCATTTACCAGCTTTCCACTGGTAATGTCTGGGATTAAAAAAGGGCAGGAAATGTAGTTCGAATCCATTTACTTTTATTTCCAGGGTTTCTTACAAGTTTATAATCATTTCTCGAAACTCTAATTGTGTATTTTAAGAGTTTCACCACAATTAGAGAGTTTTGTAACAAGTAAGTCCTGGAACCGTAAGGATTTTAACTGATTCACACAAAAGACGCCAGAGAAGTTCGGCCTCAATTGTCAACATAGGCAGTATAGTGATTCCTTACAGACTTTCTACAGAAATTTTGAGGTGTATAAACATGAATTCCTAACATTTGAAAGCAAATTCAAGTGAAAACGCTCCCTAAAGTGTCCGGAGTTGTAAATATTATCAGTTTTCCGGTCATTTACCGGCTTTCCACTGGTAATGTCTGGGATTAAAAACCGGCAGGAAATGTAGTAAGAATCCAATTACTTTTATTTCAAGCTTTTCTTACAAGTATATAATCATTTCTGGAAACTCTAATTGCGTATTTTAAGAGTTTTACCACAATTAGAGAGTTTTGTAACAAGTAAGTACTGGAACCGTAAGGATTTTAACTGATTCACACAAAAGACGCCAGAGAAGTTCGGCCTCAATTGTAAACATTACCAGTGAAGTCCTTACTTACAGACTTTCTACAGAAATTTTGAGCTGTAAAAACATGAATTCCTAACATTTGAAAGCAAATTCAAGTGAAAACGCTCCCTAAAGTGTCCGGAGTTGTAAATATTATCAGTTTTCCAGTCATTTACCAACTTTATACTGGTAATGTCTGGGATTAAAAACCCGCAGGAAATGTAGTAAGAATCCATTTACTTTTATTTCAAGGGTTTCTTATACGTTTAAAATCATTTCTGGAAACTCTAATTGCGTATTTTAAGAGTTTTACCACAATTAGAGAGTTTTGTAACAAGTAAGTACTGGAACCTTATGGATTTTAACTGATTCACACAAAAGACTACAGAGAAGTTTGGCCTCAATTGTAAACATAGGCAGTATAGTCATTCCTTACAGACTTTCTACAAAAATTTTGGGCTGTATAAACATGAATTCCTAACATTTGATAACAAATTTAAGTGAAAACGCTCCCTAAAGTGCCCGGAGTTGTAAATATTATCAGTTTTCTAGTCATTTACCAGCTTTCCACTGGTAATGTCTGGGATTAAATAATGGCAGGAAATGTAGTACGAATCCATTTACTTTTATTTCAAGGGTTTCTTACAAGTTTATTATCATTTCTGAAAACTCTAATTGCGTATTTTAAGAGTTTTACCACAATTAGAGAGTTTTGTAACAAGTAAGTACTGGAACCGTAAGGATTTTAACTGATTCACAGAAAAGACGCCAGAGAAGTTCGGCCTCAATTGTAAACATAGGCAGTATAGTGATTCCTTACAGACTTTCTACAGAAATTTTGAGCTGTATAAACATGAATTCCTAACATTTGAAAGCAAATTCAAGTGAAAACGCTCCCTAAAGTGTCCGCAGTTGTAAATATTATCAGTTTTCCAGTCATTTACCAACTTTATACTGGTAATGTCTGGGATTAAAAACCCGCAGGAAATGTAGTAAGAATCCATTTACTTTTATTTCAAGGGTTTCTTATAAGTTTAAAATCATTTCTGGAAACTCTAATTGCGTATTTTAAGAGTTTTACCACAATTAGAGAGTTTTGTAACAAGTAAGTACTGGAACCTTATGGATTTTAACTGATTCACACAAAAGACGACAGAGAAGTTTGGCCTCAATTGTAAACAGAGGCAGTATAGTCATTCCTTACAGACTTTCTACAAAAATTTTGGGCTGTATAAACATGAATTCCTAACATTTGATAACAAATTTAAGTGAAAACGCTCCCTAAAGTGCCCGGAGTTGTAAATATTATCAGTTTTCTAGTCATTTACAAGCTTTCCACTGGTAATGTCTGGGATTAAAAAATGGCAGGAAATGTAGTACGAATCCATTTACTTTTATTTCAAGGGTTTCTTAGAAGTTTATAATCATTTCTGGAAACTCAAATTGCGTATTTTAAGAGTTTTACCACAATTAGAGAGTTTTGTAACAAGTAAGTACTGGAACCGTAAGGATTTTAACTGATTCACACAAAAGACGCCAGAGAAGTTCGGCCTCAATTGTAAACATAGGCAGTATAGTGATTCCTTACAGACTTTCTACAGAAATTTTGAGGTGTATAAACATGAATTCCTAACATTTGAAAGCAAATTCAAGTGAAAACGCTCCCTAAAGTGTCCGGAGTTGTAAATATTATCAGTTTTCCGGTCATTTACCAGCTTTCCACTGGTAATGTCTGGGATTAAAAACCGGCAGGAAATGTAGTAAGAATCCATTTACTTTTATTTCAAGCTTTTCTTACAAGTATATAATCATTTCTGGAAACTCTAATTGCGTATTTTAAGAGTTTTACCACAATTAGAGAGTTTTGTAACAAGTAAGTACTGGAACCGTAAGGATTTTAACTGATTCACACCAAAGACGCCTGAGAAGTTCGGCCTCAATTGTAAACATTAGCAGTGAAGTCCTTACTTACAGTCTTCCTACAGAAATTTTGGGCTGTATAAACATGAATTCCTAACATTTGAAAGCAAATTCAAGTGAAAACGCTTCCTAAAGTGTCCGGAGTTGTAAATATTATCAGTTTTCTGGTCATTTACCAGCTTTCCACTGGTAATGTCTGGGATTAAAAAACGGCAGGAAATGTAGTAAGAATCCATTTACTTTTATTTCAAGCTTTTCTTACAAGTACATAATCATTTCTGGAAACTCTAATTGCGTATTTTAAGAGTTTTACCACAATTAGAGGGTTTTGTAACAAGTAAGTACTGGAACCGTAAGGATTTTAACTGATTCACACAAAAGACGCCAGAGATGTTTGGCCTCAATTGTAAACATAGGCAGTATAGTCATTCCTTACAGACTTTCTACAAAAATTTTGGGCTGTATAAACATAAATTCCTAAGATTTGATAACAAATTTAAGTGAAAACGCTCCCTAAAGTGTCCGGATTTGTAAATATTATCAGTTTTCCGGTCATTTACCAGCTTTCCACTGGTAATGTCTGGGATTAAAAACCGGCAGGAAATGTAGTAAGTATCCAATTACTTTTATTTCAAGCTTTTCTTACAAGTATATAATCATTTCTGGAAACTCTAATTGCGTATTTTAAGAGTTTTACCACAATTAGAGAGTTTTGTAACAAGTAAGTACTGGAACCGTAAGGATTTTAACTGATTCACACAAAAGACGCCAGAGAAGTTCGGCCTCAATTGTAAACATTAGCAGTGAAGTCCTTACTTACAGACTTTCTACAGAAATTTTGAGGTGTATAAACATGAATTCCTAACATTTGAAAGCAAATTCAAGTGAAAACGCTCCCTAAAGTGTCCGCAGTTGTAAATATTATCAGTTTTCCGGTCATTTACCAACTTTATACTGGTAATGTCTGGGATTAAAAACCCGCAGGAAATGTAGTAAGAATCCATTTACTTTTATTTCAAGGGTTTCTTATAAGTTTAAAATCATTTCTGGAACCTCTAATTGCGTATTTTAAGAGTTTTACCACAATTAGAGATTTTTCTAACAAGTAAGTACTGGAACCTTATGGATTTTAACTGATTCACACAAAAGAGGACAGAGAAGTTTGGCCTCAATTGTAAACATAGGCAGTATAGTCATTCCTTACAGACTTTCTACAAAAATTTTGGGCTGTATAAACATAAATTCCTAAGATTTGATAACAAATTTAAGTGAAAACGCTCCCTAAAGTGTCCGGATTTGTAAATATTATCAGTTTTCCGGTCATTTACCAGCTTTCCACTGGTAATGTCTGGGATTAAAAACCGGCAGGAAATGTAGTAAGTATCCAATTACTTTTATTTCAAGCTTTTCTTACAAGTATATAATCATTTCTGGAAACTCTAATTGCGTATTTTAAGAGTTTTACCACAATTAGAGAGTTTTGTAACAAGTAAGTACTGGAACCGTAAGGATTTTAACTGATTCACACAAAAGACGCCAGAGAAGTTCGGCCTCAATTGTAAACATTAGCAGTGAAGTCCTTACTTACAGACTTTCTACAGAAATTTTGAGCTGTATAAACATGAATTCCTAACATTTGAAAGCAAATTCAAGTGAAAACGCTCCCTAAAGTGTCCGCAGTTGTAAATATTATCAGTTTTCCGGTCATTTACCAACTTTATACTGGTAATGTCTGGGATTAAAAACCCGCAGGAAATGTAGTAAGAATCCATTTACTTTTATTTCAAGGGTTTCTTATAAGTTTAAAATCATTTCTGGAACCTCTAATTGCGTATTTTAAGAGTTTTACCACAATTAGAGATTTTTGTAACAAGTAAGTACTGGAACCTTATGGATTTTAACTGATTCACACAAAAGAGGACAGAGAAGTTTGGCCTCAATTGTAAACATAGGCAGTATAGTCATTCCTTACAGACTTTCTACAAAAATTTTGGGCTGTATAAACATGAATTCCTAACATTTGATAACAAATTTAAGTGAAAACGCTCCCTAAAGTGCCCGGAGTTGTAAATATTATCAGTTTTCTAGTCATTTACCAGCTTTCCACTGGTAATGTCTGGGATTAAAAAATGGCAGGAAATGTAGTACGAATCCATTTACTTTTATTTCAAGGGTTTCTTACAAGTTTATAATCATTTCTGGAAACTCAAATTGCGTATTTTAAGAGTTTTACCACAATTAGAGAGTTTTGTAACAAGTAAGTACTGGAACCGTAAGGATTTTAACTGATTCACACAAAAGACGCCAGAGAAGTTCGGCCTCAATTGTAAACATAGGCAGTATAGTGATTCCTTACAGACTTTCTACAGAAATTTTGAGGTGTATAAACATGAATTCCTAACATTTGAAAGCAAATTCAAGTGAAAACGCTCCCTAAAGTGTCCGGAGTTGTAAATATTATCAGTTTTCCGGTCATTTACCAGCTTTCCACTGGTAATGTCTGGGATTAAAAACCGGCAGGAAATGTAGTAAGAATCCATTTACTTTTATTTCAAGCTTTTCTTACAAGTATATAATCATTTCTGGAAACTCTAATTGCGTATTTTAAGAGTTTTACCACAATTAGAGGGTTTTGTAACAAGTAAGTACTGGAACCGTAAGGATTTTAACTGATTCACACAAAAGACGCCAGAGATGTTTGGCCTCAATTGTAAACATAGGCAGTATAGTCATTCCTTACAGACTTTCTACAAAAATTTTGGGCTGTATAAACATGAATTCCTAACATTTGATAACAAATTTAAGTGAAAACGCTCCCTAAAGTGTCCGGAGTCGTAAATATTATCAGTTTTCCGGTCATTTACCAGCTTTCCACTGGTAATGTCTGGGATTAAAAACCGGCAGGAAATGTAGTAAGTATCCAATTACTTTTATTTCAAGCTTTTCTTACAAGTATATAATCATTTCTGGAAACTCTAATTGCGTATTTTAAGAGTTTTACCACAATTAGAGAGTTTTGTAACAAGTAAGTACTGGAACCGTAAGGATTTTAACTGATTCACACAAAAGACGCCAGAGAAGTTCGGCCTCAATTGTAAACATTAGCAGTGAAGTCCTTACTTACAGACTCTCTACAGAAATTTTGGGCTGTATAAACATGAATTCCTAACATTTGAAAGCAAATTCAAGTGAAAACGCTTCCTAAAGTGTCCGGCGTTGTAAATATTATCAGTTTTCTGGTCATTTACCAGCTTTCCTCTGGTAATGTCTGGGATTAAAAAACGGCAGGAAATGTAGTAAGAATCCATTTACTTTTATTTCAAGCTTTTCTTACAAGTACATAATCATTTCTGGAAACTCTAATTGCGTATTTTAAGAGTTTTACCACAATTAGAGGGTTTTGTAACAAGTAAGTACTGGAACCGTAAGGATTTTAACTGATTCACACAAAAGACGCCAGAGAAGTTCGGCCTCAACTGTAAACATTAGCAGTGAAGTCCTTACTTACAGACTTTCTACAGAAATTTTGAGCTGTATAAACATGAATTCCTAACATTTGAAAGCAAATTCAAGTGAAAACGCTCCCTAAAGTGTCCGCAGTTGTAAATATTATCAGTTTTCCAGTCATTTACCAACTTTATACTGGTAATGTCTGGGATTAAAAACCCGCAGGAAATGTAGTAAGAATCCATTTACTTTTATTTCAAGGGTTTCTTATAAGTTTAAAATCATTTCTGGAAACTCTAATTGCGTATTTTAAGAGTTTTACCACAATTAGAGAGTTTTGTAACAAGTAAGTACTGGAACCTTATGGATTTTAACTGATTCACACAAAAGACGACAGAGAAGTTTGGCCTCAATTGTAAACATAGGCAGTATAGTCATTCCTTACAGACTTTCTACAAAAATTTTGGGCTGTATAAACATGAATTCCTAACATTTGATAACAAATTTAAGTGAAAACGCTCCCTAAAGTGTCCGGAGTTGTAAATTTTATCAGTTTTCCGGTCATTTACCAGCTTTCCACTGGTAATGTCTGGGATTAAAAACCGGCAGGAAATGTAGTAAGAATCCAATTACTTTTATTTCAAGCTTTTCTTACAAGTATATAATCATTTCTGGAAACTCTAATTGCGTATTTTAAGAGTTTTACCACAATTAGAGAGTTTTGTAACAAGTAAGTACTGGAACCGTAAGGATTTTAACTGATTCACACAAAAGACGCCAGAGAAGTTCGGCCTCAATTGTAAACATTAGCAGTGAAGTCCTTACTTACAGACTTTCTACAGAAATTTTGAGCTGTATAAACATGAATTCCTAACATTTGAAAGCAAATTCAAGTGAAAACGCTCCCTAAAGTGTCCGCAGTTGTAAATATTATCAGTTTTCCAGTCATTTACCAACTTTATACTGGTAATGTCTGGGATTAAAAACCCGCAGGAAATGTAGTAAGAATCCATTTACTTTTATTTCAAGGGTTTCTTATAAGTTTAAAATCATTTCTGGAAACTCTAATTGCGTATTTTAAGAGTTTTACCACAATTAGAGAGTTTTGTAACAAGTAAGTACTGGAACCTTATGGATTTTAACTGATTCACACAAAAGACGACAGAGAAGTTTGGCCTCAATTGTAAACATAGGCAGTATAGTCATTCCTTACAGACTTTCTACAAAAATTTTGGGCTGTATAAACATGAATTCCTAACATTTGATAACAAATTTAAGTGAAAACGCTCCCTAAAGTGCCCGGAGTTGTAAATATTATCAGTTTTCTAGTCATTTACCAGCTTTCCACTGGTAATGTCTGGGATTAAAAAATGGCAGGAAATGTAGTACGAATCCATTTACTTTTATTTCAAGGGTTTCTTACAAGTTTATAATCATTTCTGGAAACTCAAATTGCGTATTTTAAGAGTTTTACCACAATTAGAGTGTTTTGTAACAAGTAAGTAATGGAACCGTAAGGATTTTAACTGATTCACACCAAAGACGCCAGAGAAGTTCGGCCTCAATTGTAAACATAGGCAGTATAGTGATTCCTTACAGACTTTCTACAGAAATTTTGAGGTGTATAAACATGAATTCCTAACATTTGAAAGCAAATTCAAGTGAAAACGCTCCCTAAAGTGTCCGGAGTTGTAAATATTATCAGTTTTCCGGTCATTTACCAGCTTTCCACTGGTAATGTCTGGGATTAAAAACCGGCAGGAAATGTAGTAAGAATCCATTTACTTTTATTTCAAGCTTTTCTTACAAGTATATAATCATTTCTGGAAACTCTAATTGCGTATTTTAAGAGTTTTACCACAATTAGAGAGTTTTGTAACAAGTAAGTACTGGAACCGTAAGGATTTTAACTGATTCACACCAAAGACGCCTGAGAAGTTCGGCCTCAATTGTAAACATTAGCAGTGAAGTCCTTACTTACAGTCTTCCTACAGAAATTTTGGGCTGTATAAACATGAATTCCTAACATTTGAAAGCAAATTCAAGTGAAAACGCTTCCTAAATTGTCCGGAGTTGTAAATATTATCAGTTTTCTGGTCATTTACCAGCTTTCCACTGGTAATGTCTGGGATTAAAAAACGGCAGGAAATGTAGTAAGAATCCATTTACTTTTATTTCAAGCGTTTCTTACAAGTACATAATCATTTCTGGAAACTCTAATTGCGTATTTTAAGAGTTTTACCACAATTAGAGGGTTTTGTAACAAGTAAGTACTGGAACCGTAAGGATTTTAACTGATTCACACAAAAGACGCCAGAGATGTTAGGCCTCAATTGTAAACATAGGCAGTATAGTCATTCCTTACAGAGTTTCTACAAAAATTTTGGGCTGCATAAACATGAATTCCTAACATTTGATAACAAATTTAAGTGAAAACGCTCCCTAAAGTGTCCGGAGTTGTAAATATTATCAGTTTTCCGGTCATTTACCAGCTTTCCACTGGTAATGTCTGGGATTAAAAACCGGCAGGAAATGTAGTAAGAAACCAATTACTTTTATTTCAAGCTTTTCTTACAAGTATATAATCATTTCTGGAAACACTAATTGCGTATTTTAAGAGTTTTACCACAATTAGAGAGTTTTGTAACAAGTAAGTACTGGAACCATAAGGATTTTAACTGATTCACACAAAAGACGACAGAGAAGTTTGGCCTCAATTGTAAACATAGGCAGTATAGTCATTCCTTACAGACTTTCTACAAAAATTTTGGGCTGTATAAACATGAATTCCTAACATTTGATACCAAATTTAAGTGAAAACACTCCCTAAAGTGCCCGGAGTTGTAAATATTATCAGTTTTCTAGTCATTTACCAGCTTTCCACTGGTAATGTCTGGGATTAAAAACCGGCAGGAAATGTAGTAAGAATCCATTTACTTTTATTTCAAGCTTTTCTTACAAGTATATAATCATTTCTGGAAACTCTAATTGCGTATTTTGAGAGTTTTACCACAATTAGAGTGTTTTGTAACAAGTAAGTACTGGAACCGTAAGGATTTTAACTGATTCACACAAAAGACGCCAGAGATGTTTGGCCTCAATTGTAAACATAGGCAGTATAGTCATTCCTTACAGACTTTCTACAAAAATTTTGGGCTGTATAAACATGAATTCCTAACATTTGAAAGCAAATTCAAGTGAAAACGCTCCCTAAAGTGTCCGCAGTTGTAAATATTATCAGTTTTCCAGTCATTTACCAACTTTATACTGGTAATGTCTGGGATTAAAAACCCGCAGGAAATGTAGTAAGAATCCATTTACTTTTATTTCAAGGGTTTCTTATAAGTTTAAAATCATTTCTGGAAACTCTAATTGCGTATTTTAAGAGTTTTACCACAATTAGAGAGTTTTGTAACAAGTAAGTACTGGAACCTTATGGATTTTAACTGATTCACACAAAAGACGACAGAGAAGTTTGGCCTCAATTGTAAACATAGGCAGTATAGTCATTCCTTACAGACTTTCTACAAAAATTTTGGGCTGTATAAACATGAATTCCTAACATTTGATAACAAATTTAAGTGAAAACGCTCCCTAAAGTGCCCGGAGTTGTAAATATTATCAGTTTTCTAGTCATTTACCAGCTTTCCACTGGTAATGTCTGGGATTAAAAAATGGCAGGAAATGTAGTACGAATCCATTTACTTTTATTTCAAGGGTTTCTTACAAGTTTATAATCATTTCTGGAAACTCAAATTGCGTATTTTAAGAGTTTTACCGCAATTAGAGAGTTTTGTAACAAGTAAGTACTGGAACCGTAAGGATTTTAACTGATTCACACCAAAGACGCCTGAGAAGTTCGGCCTCAATTGTAAACATTAGCAGTGAAGTCCTTACTTACAGTCTTCCTACAGAAATTTTGGGCTGTATAAACATGAATTCCTAACATTTGAAAGCAAATTCAAGTGAAAACGCTTCCTAAAGTGTCCGGAGTTGTAAATATTAGCAGTTTTCTGGTCATTTACCAGCTTTCCACTGGTAATGTCTGGGATTAAAAACCCGCAGGAAATGTAGTAAGAATCCATTTACTTTTATTTCAAGGGTTTCTTATAAGTTTAAAATCATTTCTGGAAACTCTAATTGCGTATTTTAAGAGTTTTACCACAATTAGAGAGTTTTGTAACAAGTAAGTACTGGAACCTTATGGATTTTAACTGATTCACACAAAAGACGCCAGAGAAGTTCGGCCTCAATTGTAAACATAGGCAGTATAGTGATTCCTTACAGACTTTCTACGGAAATTTTGAGGTGTATAAACATGAATTCCTAACATTTGAAAGCAAATTCAAGTGAAAACGCTCCCTAAAGTTTCCGGAGTTGTAAATATTATCAGTTTTCCGGTCATTTACCAGCTTTCCACTGGTAATGTCTGGGATTAAAAACCGGCAGGAAATGTAGTAAGAATCCATTTACTTTTATTTCAAGCTTTTCTTACAAGTACATAATCATTTCTGGAAACTCTAATTGCGTATTTTAAGAGTTTTACCACAATTAGAGTGTTTTGTAACAAGTAAGTACTGGAACCGTAAGGATTTTAACTGATTCACACCAAAGACGCCTGAGAAGTTCGGCCTCAATTGTAAACATTAGCAGTGAAGTCCTTACTTACAGTCTTCCTACAGAAATTTTGGGCTGTATAAACATGAATTCCTAACATTTGAAAGCAAATTCAAGTGAAAACGCTTCCTAAAGTGTCCGGAGTTGTAAATATTAGCAGTTTTCTGGTCATTTACCAGCTTTCCACTGGTAAAGTCTGGGATTAAAAAACGGCAGGAAATGTAGTAAGAATCCATTTACTTTTATTTCATGCTTTTCTTACAAGTACATAATCATTTCTGGAAACTCTAATTGCGTATTTTAAGAGTTTTATCACAATTAGAGGGTTTTGTAACAAGTAAGTACTGGAACCGTAAGGATTTTAACTGATTCACACAAAAGACGCCAGAGATGTTTGGCCTCAATTGTAAACATAGGCAGTATAGTCATTCCTTACAGACTTTCTACAAAAATTTTGGGCTGTATAAACATGAATTCCTAACATTTGATAACAAATTTAAGTGAAAACGCTCCCTAAAGTGTCCGGAGTTGTAAATATTATCAGTTTTCCGGTCATTTACCAGCTTTCCACTGGTAATGTCTGGGATTAAAAACCGGCAGGAAATGTAGTAAGAATCCAATTACTTTTATTTCAAGCTTTTCTTACAAGTATATAATCATTTCTGGAAACTCTAATTGCGTATTTTAAGAGTTTTACCACAATTAGAGAGTTTTGTAACAAGTAAGTACTGGAACCGTAAGGATTTTAACTGATTCACACAAAAGACGCCAGAGAAGTTCGGCCTCAATTGTAAACATTAGCAGTGAAGTCCTTACTTACAGACTTTCTACAGAAATTTTGAGCTGTATAAACATGAATTCCTAACATTTGAAAGCAAATTCAAGTGAAAACGCTCCCTAAAGTGTCCGCAGTTGTAAATATTATCAGTTTTCCGGTCATTTACCAGCTTTCCACTGGTAATGTCTGGGATTAAAAAAGGGCAGGAAATGTAGTTCGAATCCATTTACTTTTATTTCCAGGGTTTCTTACAAGTTTATAATCATTTCTGGAAACTCTAATTGTGTATTTTAAGAGTTTTACCACAATTAGAGAGTTTTGTAACAAGTAAGTCCTGGAACCGTAAGGATTTTAACTGATTCACACAAAAGACGCCAGAGAAGTTCGGCCTCAATTGTCAACATAGGGAGTATAGTGATTCCTTACAGACTTTCTACAGAAATTTTGAGGTGTATAAACATGAATTCCTAATATTTGAAAGCAAATTCAAGTGAAAACGCTCCCTAAAGTGTCCGGAGTTGTAAATATTATCAGTTTTCCGGTCATTTACCAGCTTTCCACTGGTAATGTCTGGGATTAAAAACCGGCAGGAAATGTAGTAAGAATCCAATTACTTTTATCTCAAGCTTTTCTTACAAGTATATAATCATTTCTGGAAACTCTAATTGCGTATTTTAAGAGTTTTACCACAATTAGAGAGTTTTGTAACAAGTAAGTACTGGAACCGTAAGGATTTTAACTGATTCACACAAAAGACGCCAGAGAAGTTCGGCCTCAATTGTAAACATTAGCAGTGAAGTCCTTACTTACAGACTTTCTACAGAAATTTTGAGCTGTATAAACATGAATTCCTAACATTTGATAACAAATTTAATTGAAAACACTCCCTAAAGTGCCCGGAGTTGTAAATATTATCAGTTTTCTAGTCATTTACCAGCTTTCCACTGGTAATGTCTGGGATTAAAAAATGGCAGGAAATGTAGTACGAATCCATTTACTTTTATTTCAAGGGTTTCTTACAAGTTTATAATCATTTCTGGAAACACAAATTGCGTATTTTAAGAGTTTTACCACAATTAGAGAGTTTTGTAACAAGTAAGTACTGGAACCGTAAGGATTTTAACTGATTCACACCAAAGACGCCTGAGAAGTTCGGCCTCAATTGTAAACATTAGCAGTGAGGTTCTTACTTACAGTCTTCCTACAGAAATTTTGGGCTGTATAAACATGAATTCCTAACATTTGAAAGCAAATTCAAGTGAAAACGCTTCCTAAAGTGTCCGGAGTTGTAAATATTATCAGTTTTCTGGTCATTTACCAGCTTTCCACTGGTAATGTCTGGGATTAAAAAACGGCAGGAAATGTAGTAAGAATCCATTTACTTTTATTTCAAGCTTTTCTTACAAGTACATATTCATTTCTGGAAACTCTAATTGCGTATTTTAAGAGTTTTACCACAATTAGAGGGTTTTGTAACAAGTAAGTACTGGAACCGTAAGGATTTTAACTGATTCACACAAAAGACGCCAGAGAAGTTCGGCCTCAATTGTAAACATAGGCAGTATAGTGATTCCTTACAGACTTTCTACAGAAATTTTGAGGTGTATAAACATGCATTCCTAACATTTGAAAGCAAATTCAAGTGAAAACGCTTCCTAAAGTGTCCGGAGTTGTAAATATTATCAGTTTTCCGGTCATTTACCAGCTTTCCACTGGTAATGTCTGGGATTAAAAACCGGCAGGAAATGTAGTAAGAATCCATTTACTTTTATTTCAAGCTTTTCTTACAAGTATATAATCATTTCTGGAAACTCTAATTGCGTATTTTAAGAGTTTTACCACAATTAGAGGGTTTTGTAACAAGTAAGTACTGGAACCGTAAGGATTTTAACTGATTCACACAAAAGACGCCTGAGAAGTTCGGCCTCAATTGTAAACATTAGCAGTGAAGTCCTTACTTACAGTCTTCCTACAGAAATTTTGGGCTGTATAAACATGAATTCCTAACATTTGAAAGCAAATTCAAGTGAAAACGCTTCCTAAAGTGTCCGGAGTTGTAAATATTATCAGTTTTCTGGTCATTTACCAGCTTTCCACTGGTAATGTCTGGGATTAAAAAACGGCAGGAAATGTAGTAAGAATCCATTTACTTTTATTTCAAGCATTTCTTACAAGTACATAATCATTTCTGGAAACTCTAATTGCGTATTTGAAGAGTTTTACCACAATTAGAGAGTTTTGTAACAAGTAAGTACTGGAACCTTAAGGATTTTAACTGATTCACACAAAAGACGCCAGAGAAGTTCGGCCTCAATTGTAAACATAGGCGGTATAGTCATTCCTTACAGACTTTCTACAAAAATTTGGGGCTGTATAAACATGAATTCCTAACATTTGATAACAAATTTAAGTGAAAACGCTCCCTAAAGTGCCCGGAGTTGTAAATATTATCAGTTTTCTAGTCATTTACCAGCTTTCCACCAGTAATATCTGGGATTAAAAAACGGCAGGAAATGTAGTACGAATCCATTTACTTTTATTTCAAGGGTTTCTTACAAGTTTATAATCATTTCTGGAAACTCTAATTGCGTATTTTAAGAGTTTTACCACAATTAGAGAGTTTTGTAACAAGTAAGTACTGGAACCGTAAGGATTTTAACTGATTCACACAAAAGACCCCAGAGAAGTTCGGCCTCAATTGTAAACATAGGCAGTATAGTGATTCCTTACAGACTTTCTACAGAAATTTTGAGGTGTATAAACATGAATTCCTAACATTTGAATGCAAATTCAAGTGAAAACGCTCCCTAAAGTGTCCGGAGTTGTTAATATTATCAGTTTTCCGGTCATTTACCAGCTTTCCACTGGTAATGTCTGGGATTAAAAACCGGCAGGAAATGTAGTAAGAATTCATTTACTTTTATTTCAAGCTTTTCTTACAAGTATATAATCATTTCTGGAAACTCTAATTGCGTATTTTAAGAGTTTTACCACAATTAGAGAGTTTTGTAACAAGTAAGTACTGGAACCTTATGGATTTTAACTGATTCACACAAAAGACGACAGAGAAGTTTGGCCTCAATTGTAAACATAGGCAGTATAGTCATTCCTTACAGACTTTCTACAAAAATTTTGGGCTGTATAAACATGAATTCCTAACATTTGATAACAAATTCAAGTGAAAACGCTCCCTAAAGTGCCCGGAGTTGTATATATTATCAGTTTTCTAGTCATTTACCAGCTTTCCACTGGTAATGTCTGGGATTAAAAAATGGCAGGAAATGTAGTACAAATCCATTTACTTTTATTTCAAGGGTTTCTTACAAGTTTATAATCATTTCTGGAAACTCAAATTGTGTATTTTAAGAGTTTTACCACAATTAGAGAGTTTTGTAACAAGTAAGTACTGGAACCGTAAGGATTTTAACTGATTCACACAAAAGACGCCAGAGATGTTCGGCCTCAATTGTAAACATAGGCAGTATAGTGATTCCTTACAGACTTTCTACAGAAATTTTGAGGTGTATAAACATGAATTCCTAACATTTGAAAGCAAATTCAAGTGAAAACGCTCCCTAAAGTGTCCGGAGTTGTAAATATTATCAGTTTTCCGGTCATTTACCAGCTTTCCACTGGTAATGTCTGGGATTAAAAACCGGCAGGAAATGTAGTAAGAATCCATTTACTTTTATTTCAAGCTTTTCTTACAAGTATATAATCATTTCTGGAAACTCTAATTGCGTATTTTAAGAGTTTTACCACAATTAGAGGGTTTTGTAACAAGTAAGTACTGGAACCGTAAGGATTTTAACTGATTCACACAAAAGACGCCTGAGAAGTTCGGCCTCAATTGTAAACATTAGCAGTGAAATCCTTACTTCCAGTCTTCCTACAGAAATTTTGGGCTGTATAAACATGAATTCCTAACATTTGAAAGCAAATTCAAGTGAAAACGCTTCCTAAAGTGTCCGGAGTTGTAAATATTATCAGTTTTCTGGTCATTTACCAGCTTTCCACTGGTAATGTCTGGGATTAAAAAACGGCAGGAAATGTAGTAAGAATCCATTTACTTTTATTTCAAGCGTTTCTTACAAGTACATAATCATTTCTGGAAACTCTAATTGCGTATTTTAAGAGTTTTACCACAATTAGAGAGTTTTGTAACAAGTAAGTACTGGAACGGTAAGGATTTTAACTGATTCACACAAAAGACGCCAGAGAAGTTCGGCCTCAATTGTAAACATAGGCAGTATAGTGATTCCTTACAGACTTTCTCCAGAAATTTTGAGGTGTATAAACATGAATTCCTAACATTTGAAAGCAAATTCAAGTGAAAACGCTCCCTAAAGTGTCCGGAGTTGTTAATATTATCCGTTTTCCTGTCATTTACCAGCTTTCCACTGGTAATGTCTGCGATTAAAAACCGGCAGGAAATGTAGTAAGAATCCATTTACTTTTATTTCAAGCTTTTCTTACAAGTATATAATCATTTCTGGAAACTCTAATTGCGTATTTTAAGAGTTTTACCACAATTAGAGAGTTTTGTAACAAGTAAGTACTGGAACCTTATGGATTTTAACTGATTCACACAAAAGACGACAGAGAAGTTTGGCCTCAATTGTAAACATAGGCAGTATAGTCATTCCTTACAGACTTTCTACAAAAATTTTGGGTTGTATAAACATGAATTCGTAACATTTGATAACAAATTCAAGTGAAAACGCTCCCTAAAGTGCCCGGAGTTGTAAATATTACCAGTTTTCTAGTCATTTACCAGCTTTCCACTGGTAATATCTGGGATTAAAAAACGGCAGGAAATGTAGTACGAATCCATTTACTTTTATTTCAAGGGTTTCTTACAAGTTTATAATCATTTCTGGAAACTCTAATGGCGTATTTTAAGAGTTTTACCACAATTAGAGAGTTTTGTAACAAGTAAGTACTGGAACGGTAAGGATTTTAACTGATTCACACAAAAGACGCCAGAGAAGTTCGGCCTCAATTGTAAACATAGGCAGTATAGTGATTCCTTACAGACTTTCTCCAGAAATTTTGAGGTGTATAAACATGAATTCCTAACATTTGAAAGCAAATTCAAGTGAAAACGCTCCCTTAAGTGTCCGGAGTAGTTAATATTATCAGTTTTCCGGTCATTTACCAGCTTTCCACTGGTAATGTCTGGGATTAAAAACCGGCAGGAAATGTAGTAAGAATCCATTTACTTTTATTTCAAGCTTTTCTTACAAGTATATAATCATTTCTGGAAACTCTAATTGCGTATTTTAAGAGTTTTACCACAATTAGAGGGTTTTGTAACAATAAGTACTGGAACCGTAAGGATTCTAACTGATTCACACAAAAGACGCCTGAGAAGTTCAGCCTCAATTGTAAACATTAGCAGTGAAGTCCTTACTTACAGTCTTCCTACAGAAATTTTGGGCTGTATAAACATGAATTCCTAACATTTGATAACAAATTTAAGTGAAAACGCTCCCTAAAGTGCCCGGAGTTGTAAATATTATCAGTTTTCTAGTCATTTACCAGCTTTCCACCGGTAATATCTGGGATTAAAAAACGGCAGGAAATGTAGTACGAATCCATTTACTTTTATTTCAAGGGTTTCTTACAAGTATATAATCATTTCTGGAAACTCTAATTGCGTATTTTAAGAGTTTTACCACAATTAGAGAGTTTTGTAACAAGTAAGTACTGGAACCGTAAGGATTTTAACTGATTCACACAAAAGACGCCAGAGAAGTTCGGCCTCAATTGTAAACATAGGCAGTATAGTGATTCCTTACAGACTTTCTACAGAAATTTTGAGGTGTATAAACATGAATTCCTAACATTTGAAAGCAAATTCAAGTGAAAACGCTCCCTAAAGTGTCCGGAGTTGTTAATATTATCCGTTTTCCGGTCATTTACCAGCTTTCCACTGGTAATGTCTGGGATTAAAAACCGGCAGGAAATGTAGTAAGAATCCATTTACTTTTATTTCAAGCTTTTCTTACAAGTATATAATCATTTCTGGAAACTCTAATTGCGTATTTTAAGAGTTTTACCACAATTAGAGAGTTTTGTAACAAGTAAGTACTGGAACCTTATGGATTTTAACTGATTCACACAAAAGACGACAGAGAAGTTTGGCCTCAATTGTAAACATAGGCAGTATAGTCATTCCTTACAGACTTTCTACAAAAATTTTAGGTTGTATAAACATGAATTCCTAACATTTGATAACAAATTCAAGTGAAAACGCTCCCTAAAGTGCCCGGAGTTGTAAATATTATCAGTTTTCTAGTCATTTACCAGCTTTCCACTGGTAATGTCTGGGATTAAAAAATGGCAGGAAATGTAGTACAAATCCATTTACTTTTATTTCAAGGGTTTCTTACAAGTTTATAATCATTTCTGGAAACTCAAATTGTGTATTTTAAGAGTTTTACCACAAGTAGAGAGTTTTCTAACAAGTAAGTACTGGAACCGTAAGGATTTTAACTGATTCACACAAAAGACGCCAGAGATGTTCGGCCTCAATTGTAAACATAGGCAGTATAGTGATTCCTTACAGACTTTCTACAGAAATTTTGAGGTGTATAAACATGAATTCCTAACATTTGAAAGCAAATTCAAGTGAAAACGCTCCCTAAAGTGTCCGCAGTTGTAAATATTATCAGTTTTCCGGTCATTTACCAGCTTTCCACTGGTAATGTCTGGGATTAAAAACCGGCAGGAAATGTAGTGAGAATCCATTTACTTTTATTTCAAGCTTTTCTTACAAGTATATAATCATTTCTGGAAACTCTAATTGCGTATTTTAAGAGTTTTACCACAATTAGAGGGTTTTGTAACAAGTAAGTACTGGAACCGTAAGGATTTTAACTGATTCACACAAAAGACGCCAGAGAAGTTTGGCCTCAATTGTAAACATTGGCAGTATAGTCATTCCTTACAGACTTTCTACAAAAATTTTGGGCTGTATAAACATGAATTCCTAACATTTGATAACAAATTTAAGTGAAAACGCTCCCTAAAGTGCCCGGAGTTGTAAATATTATCAGTTTTCTAGTCATTTACCAGCTTTCCACTGGTAATATCTGGGATTAAAAAACGGCAGGAAATGTAGTACGAATCCATTTACTTTTATTTCAAGGGTTTCTTACAAGTTTATAATCATTTCTGGAAACTCTAATTGCGTATTTTAAGAGTTTTACCACAATTAGAGAGTTTTGTAACAAGTAAGTACTGGAACCGTAAGGATTTTAACTGATTCACACAAAAGACGCCAGAGAAGTTCGGCCTCAATTGTAAACATAGGCAGTATAGTGATTCCTTACAGACTTTCTACAGAAATTTTGAGGTGTATAAACATGAATTCCTAACATTTGAAAGCAAATTCAAGTGAAAACGCTCCCTAAAGTGTCCGGAGTTGTTAATATTATCCGTTTTCCGGTCATTTACCAGCTTTCCACTGGTAATGTCTGGGATTAAAAACCGGCAGGAAATGTAGTAAGAATCCATTTACTTTTATTTCAAGCTTTTCTTACAAGTATATAATCATTTCTGGAAACTCTAATTGCGTATTTTAAGAGTTTTACCACAATTAGAGAGTTTTGTAACAAGTAAGTACTGGAACCTTATGGATTTTAACTGATTCACACAAAAGACGACAGAGAAGTTTGGCCTCAATTGTAAACATAGGCAGTATAGTCATTCTTTACAGACTTTCTACAAAAATTTTAGGTTGTATAAACATGAATTCCTAACATTTGATAACAAATTCAAGTGAAAACGCTCCCTAAAGTGCCCGGAGTTGTAAATATTATCAGTTTTCTAGTCATTTACCAGCTTTCCACTGGTAATGTCTGGGATTAAAAAATGGCAGGAAATGTAGTACAAATCCATTTACTTTTATTTCAAGGGTTTCTTACAAGTTTATAATCATTTCTGGAAACTCAAATTGTGTATTTTAAGAGTTTTACCACAAGTAGAGAGTTTTGTAACAAGTAAGTACTGGAACCGTAAGGATTTTAACTGATTCACACAAAAGATGCCAGAGAAGTTCGGCCTCAATTGTAAACATAGGCAGTATAGTGATTCCTTACAGACTTTCTACAGAAATTTTGAGGTGTATAAACATGAATTCCTAACATTTGAAAGCAAATTCAAGTGAAAACGCTCCCTAAAGTGTCCGCAGTTGTAAATATTATCAGTTTTCCGGTCATTTACCAGCTTTCCACTGGTAATGTCTGGGATTAAAAACCGGCAGGAAATGTAGTAAGAATCCATTTACTTTTATTTCAAGCTTTTCTTACAGGTATATAATCATTTCTGGAAACTCTAATTGCGTATTTTAAGAGTTTTACCACAATTAGAGGGTTTTGTAACAAGTAAGTACTGGAACCGTAAGGATTTTAACTGATTCACACAAAAGACGCCAGAGAAGTTTGGCCTCAATTGTAAACATTGGCAGTATAGTCATTCCTTACAGACTTTCTACAAAAATTTTGGGCTGTATAAACATGAATTCCTAACATTTGATAACAAATTTAAGTGAAAACGCTCCCTAAAGGGCCCGGAGTTGTAAATATTATCAGTTTTCTAGTCATTTACCAGCTTTCCACTGGTAATATCTGGGATTAAAAAACGGCAGGAAATGTAGTACGAATCCATTTACTTTTATTTCAAGGGTTTCTTACAAGTTTATAATCATTTCTGGAAACTCTAATTGCGTATTTTAAGAGTTTTACCACAATTAGAGAGTTTTGTAACAAGTAAGTACTGGAACGGTAGGGATTTTAACTGATTCACACAAAAGACGCCAGAGAAGTTCGGCCTCAATTGTAAACATAGGCAGTATAGTGATTCCTTACAGACTTTCTACAGAAATTTTGAGCTGTATAAACATGAATTCCTAACATTTGAAAGCTAATTCAAGTGAAAACGCTCCCTTAAGTGTCCGGAGTAGTTAATATTATCAGTTTTCCGGTCATTTACCAGCTTTCCACTGGTAATGTCTGGGATTAAAAACCGGCAGGAAATGTAGTAAGAATCCATTTACTTTTATTTCAAGCCTTTCTTACAAGTATATAATCATTTCTGGAAACTCTAATTGCGTATTTTAAGAGTTTTACCACAATTAGAGGGTTTTGTAACAAGTAAGTACTGGGACCGTAAGGATTTTAACTGATTCACACAAAAGACGCCTGAGAAGTTCGGCCTCAATTGTAAACATTAGCAGTGAAGTCCTTACTTCCAGTCTTCCTACAGAAATTTTGGGCTGTATAAACATGAATTCCTAACATTTGAAAGCAAATTCAAGTGAAAACGCTTCCTAAAGTGTCCGGAGTTGTAAATATTATCAGTTTTCTGGTCATTTACCAGCTTTCCACTGGTAATGTCTGGGATTAAAAAACGGCAGGAAATGTAGTAAGAATCCATTTACTTTTATTTCAAGCGTTTCTTACAAGTACATAATCATTTCTGGAAACTCTAATTGCGTATTTTAAGAGTTTTACCACAATTAGAGAGTTTTGTAACAAGTAAGTACTGGAACGGTAAGGATTTTAACTGATTCACACAAAAAACGCCAGAGAAGTTCGGCCTCAATTGTAAACATAGGCAGTATAGTGATTCCTTACAGACTTTCTCCAGAAATTTTGAGGTGTATAAACATGAATTCCTAACATTTGAAAGCAAATTCAAGTGAAAACGCTCCCTAAAGTGTCCGGAGTTGTTAATATTATCCGTTTTCCGGTCATTTACCAGCTTTCCACTGGTAATGTCTGGGATTAAAAACCGGCAGGAAATGTAGTAAGAATCCATTTACTTTTATTTCAAGCTTTTCTTACAAGTATATAATCATTTCTGGAAACTCTAATTGCGTATTTTAAGAGTTTTACCACAATTAGAGAGTTTTGTAACAAGTAAGTACTGGAACCTTATGGATTTTAACTGATTCACACAAAAGATGACAGAGAAGTTTGGCCTCAATTGTAAACATAGGCAGTATAGTCATTCCTTACAGACTTTCTACAAAAATTTTGGGTTGTATAAACATGAATTCCTAACATTTGATAACAAATTCAAGTGAAAACGCTCCCTAAAGTGCCCGGAGTTGTAAATATTATCAGTTTTCTAGTCATTTACCAGCTTTCCACTGGTAATGTCTGGGATTAAAAAATGGCAGGTAATGTAGTACAAATCCATTTACTTTTATTTCAAGGGTTTCTTACAAGTTTATAATCATTTCTGGAAACTCAAATTGTGTATTTTAAGAGTTTTACCACAAGTAGAGAGTTTTCTAACAAGTAAGTACTGGAACCGTAAGGATTTTAACTGATTCACACAAAAGACGCCAGAGATGTTCGGCCTCAATTGTAAACATAGGCAGTATAGTGATTCCTTACAGACTTTCTACAGAAATTTTGAGGTGTATAAACATGAATTCCTAACATTTGAAAGCAAATTCAAGTGAAAACGCTCCCTAAAGTGTCCGGAGTTGTAAATATTATCAGTTTTCCGGTCATTTACCAGCTTTCCACTGGTAATGTCTGGGATTAAAAACCGGGAGGAAATGTAGTAAGAATCCATTTACTTTTATTTCAAGCTTTTCTTACAAGTATATAATCATTTCTGGAAACTCTAATTGCGTATTTTAAGAGTTTTACCACAATTAGAGGGTTTTGTAACAAGTAAGTACTGGAACCATAAGGATTTTAACAGATTCACACAAAAGACGCCAGAGAAGTTTGGCCTCAATTGTAAACATTAGCAGTATAGTCATTCCTTACAGACTTTCTACAGAAATTTTGAGGTGTATAAACATGAATTCCTAACATTTGAAAGCAAATTCAAGTGAAAACGCTCCCTAAAGTGTCCTGAGTTGTTAATATTATCCGTTTTCCGGTCATTTACCAGCTTTCCACTGGTAATGTCTGGGATTAAAAACCGGCAGGAAATGTAGTAAGAATCCATTTACTTTTATTTCAAGCTTTTCTTACAAGTATATAATCATTTCTGGAAACTCTAATTGCGTATTTTAAGAGTTTTACCACAAGTAGAGAGTTTTGTAACAAGTAAGTACTGGAACCGTAAGGATTTTAACTGATTCACACAAAAGATGCCAGAGAAGTTCGGCCTCAATTGTAAACATAGGCAGTATAGTGATTCCTTACAGACTTTCTACAGAAATTTTGAGGTGTATAAACATGAATTCCTAACATTTGAAAGCAAATTCAAGTGAAAACGCTCCCTAAAGTGTCCGCAGTTGTAAATATTATCAGTTTTCCGGTCATTTACCAGCTTTCCACTGGTAATGTCTGGGATTAAAAACCGGCAGGAAATGTAGTAAGAATCCATTTACTTTTATTTCAAGCTTTTCTTACAAGTATATAATCATTTCTGGAAACTCTAATTGCGTATTTTAAGAGTTTTACCACAATTAGAGGGTTTTGTAACAAGTAAGTACTGGAACCGTAAGGATTTTAACTGATTCACACAAAAGACGCCAGAGAAGTTTGGCCTCAATTGTAAACATTGGCAGTATAGTCATTCCTTACAGACTTTCTACAAAAATTTTGGGCTGTATAAACATGAATTCCTAACATTTGATAACAAATTTAAGTGAAAACGCTCCCTAAAGGGCCCGGAGTTGTAAATATTATCAGTTTTCTAGTCATTTACCAGCTTTCCACTGGTAATATCTGGGATTAAAAAACGGCAGGAAATGTAGTACGAATCCATTTACTTTTATTTCAAGGGTTTCTTACAAGTTTATAATCATTTCTGGAAACTCTAATTGCGTATTTTAAGAGTTTTACCACAATTAGAGAGTTTTGTAACAAGTAAGTACTGGAACGGTAGGGATTTTAACTGATTCACACAAAAGACGCCAGAGAAGTTCGGCCTCAATTGTAAACATAGGCAGTATAGTGATTCCTTACAGACTTTCTACAGAAATTTTGAGCTGTATAAACATGAATTCCTAACATTTGAAAGCTAATTCAAGTGAAAACGCTCCCTTAAGTGTCCGGAGTAGTTAATATTATCAGTTTTCCGGTCATTTACCAGCTTTCCACTGGTAATGTCTGGGATTAAAAACCGGCAGGAAATGTAGTAAGAATCCATTTACTTTTATTTCAAGCCTTTCTTACAAGTATATAATCATTTCTGGAAACTCTAATTGCGTATTTTAAGAGTTTTACCACAATTAGAGGGTTTTGTAACAAGTAAGTACTGGGACCGTAAGGATTTTAACTGATTCACACAAAAGACGCCTGAGAAGTTCGGCCTCAATTGTAAACATTAGCAGTGAAGTCCTTACTTCCAGTCTTCCTACAGAAATTTTGGGCTGTATAAACATGAATTCCTAACATTTGAAAGCAAATTCAAGTGAAAACGCTTCCTAAAGTGTCCGGAGTTGTAAATATTATCAGTTTTCTGGTCATTTACCAGCTTTCCACTGGTAATGTCTGGGATTAAAAAACGGCAGGAAATGTAGTAAGAATCCATTTACTTTTATTTCAAGCGTTTCTTACAAGTACATAATCATTTCTGGAAACTCTAATTGCGTATTTTAAGAGTTTTACCACAATTAGAGAGTTTTGTAACAAGTAAGTACTGGAACGGTAAGGATTTTAACTGATTCACACAAAAAACGCCAGAGAAGTTCGGCCTCAATTGTAAACATAGGCAGTATAGTGATTCCTTACAGACTTTCTCCAGAAATTTTGAGGTGTATAAACATGAATTCCTAACATTTGAAAGCAAATTCAAGTGAAAACGCTCCCTAAAGTGTCCGGAGTTGTTAATATTATCCGTTTTCCGGTCATTTACCAGCTTTCCACTGGTAATGTCTGGGATTAAAAACCGGCAGGAAATGTAGTAAGAATCCATTTACTTTTATTTCAAGCTTTTCTTACAAGTATATAATCATTTCTGGAAACTCTAATTGCGTATTTTAAGAGTTTTACCACAATTAGAGAGTTTTGTAACAAGTAAGTACTGGAACCTTATGGATTTTAACTGATTCACACAAAAGACGACAGAGAAGTTTGGCCTCAATTGTAAACATAGGCAGTATAGTCATTCCTTACAGACTTTCTACAAAAATTTTGGGTTGTATAAACATGAATTCCTAACATTTGATAACAAATTCAAGTGAAAACGCTCCCTAAAGTGCCCGGAGTTGTAAATATTATCAGTTTTCTAGTCATTTACCAGCTTTCCACTGGTAATGTCTGGGATTAAAAAATGGCAGGTAATGTAGTACAAATCCATTTACTTTTATTTCAAGGGTTTCTTACAAGTTTATAATCATTTCTGGAAACTCAAATTGTGTATTTTAAGAGTTTTACCACAAGTAGAGAGTTTTCTAACAAGTAAGTACTGGAACCGTAAGGATTTTAACTGATTCACACAAAAGACGCCAGAGATGTTCGGCCTCAATTGTAAACATAGGCAGTATAGTGATTCCTTACAGACTTTCTACAGAAATTTTGAGGTGTATAAACATGAATTCCTAACATTTGAAAGCAAATTCAAGTGAAAACGCTCCCTAAAGTGTCCGGAGTTGTAAATATTATCAGTTTTCCGGTCATTTACCAGCTTTCCACTGGTAATGTCTGGGATTAAAAACCGGGAGGAAATGTAGTAAGAATCCATTTACTTTTATTTCAAGCTTTTCTTACAAGTATATAATCATTTCTGGAAACTCTAATTGCGTATTTTAAGAGTTTTACCACAATTAGAGGGTTTTGTAACAAGTAAGTACTGGAACCATAAGGATTTTAACAGATTCACACAAAAGACGCCAGAGAAGTTTGGCCTCAATTGTAAACATTAGCAGTATAGTCATTCCTTACAGACTTTCTGCAGAAATTTTGAGGTGTATAAACATGAATTCCTAACATTTGAAAGCAAATTCAAGTGAAAACGCTCCCTAAAGTGTCCTGAGTTGTTAATATTATCCGTTTTCCGGTCATTTACCAGCTTTCCACTGGTAATGTCTGGGATTAAAAACCGGCAGGAAATGTAGTAAGAATCCATTTACTTTTATTTCAAGCTTTTCTTACAAGTATATAATCATTTCTGGAAACTCTAATTGCGTATTTTAAGAGTTTTACCACAATTAGAGAGTTTTGTAACAAGTAAGTACTGGAACCTTATGGATTTTAACTGATTCACACAAAAGATGACAGAGAAGTTTGGCCTCAATTGTAAACATAGGCAGTATAGTCATTCCTTACAGACTTTCTATAAAAATTTTAGGTTGTATAAACATGAATTCCTAACATTTGATAACAAATTCAAGTGAAAACGCTCCCTAAAGTGCCCGGAGTTGTAAATATTATCAGTTTTCTAGTCATTTACCAGCTTTCCACTGGTAATGTCTGGGATTAAAAAATGGCAGGAAATGTAGTACAAATCCATTTACTTTTATTTCAAGGGTTTCTTACAAGTTTATAATCATTTCTGGAAACTCAAATTGTGTATTTTAAGAGTTTTACCACAAGTAGAGAGTTTTGTAACAAGTAAGTACTGGAACCGTAAGGATTTTAACTGATTCACACAAAAGACGCCAGAGAAGTTCCACCTCAATTGTAAACATAGGCAGTATAGTGATTCCTTACAGACTTTCTACAGAAATTTTGAGGTGTATAAACATGAATTCCTAACATTTGAAAGCAAATTCAAGTGAAAACGCTCCCTAAAGTGTCCGCAGTTGTAAATATTATCAGTTTTCCGGTCATTTACCAGCTTTCCACTGGTAATGTCTGGGATTAAAAACCGGCAGGAAATGTAGTAAGAATCCATTTACTTTTATTTCAAGCTTTTCTTACAAGTATATAATCATTTCTGGAAACTCTAATTGCGTATTTTAAGAGTTTTACCACAATTAGAGGGTTTTGTAACAAGTAAGTACTGGAACCGTAAGGATTTTAACTGATTCACACAAAAGACGCCAGAGAAGTTTGGCCTCAATTGTAAACATTGGCAGTATAGTCATTCCTTACAGACTTTCTACAAAAATTTTGGGCTGTATAAACATGAATTCCTAACACTTGATAACAAATTTAAGTGAAAACGCTCCCTAAAGTGCCCGGAGTTGTAAATATTATCAGTTTTCTAGTCATTTACCAGCTTTCCACTGGTAATATCTGGGATTAAAAAACGGCAGGAAATGTAGTACGAATCCATTTACTTTTATTTCAAGGGTTTCTTACAAGTTTATAATCATTTCTGGAAACTCTAATTGCGTATTTTAAGAGTTTTACCACAATTAGAGAGTTTTGTAACAAGTAAGTACTGGAACGGTAGGGATTTTAACTGATTCACACAAAAGACGCCAGAGAAGTTCGGCCTCAATTGTAAACATAGGCAGTATAGTGATTCCTTACAGACTTTCTACAGAAATTTTGAGCTGTATAAACATGAATTCCTAACATTTGAAAGCTAATTCAAGTGAAAACGCTCCCTTAAGTGTCCGGAGTAGTTAATATTATCAGTTTTCCGGTCATTTACCAGCTTTCCACTGGTAATGTCTAGGATTAAAAACCGGCAGGAAATGTAGTAAGAATCCATTTACTTTTATTTCAAGCCTTTCTTACAAGTATATAATCATTTCTGGAAACTCTAATTGCGTATTTTAAGAGTTTTACCACAATTAGAGGGTTTTGTAACAAGTAAGTACTGGAACCTTATGGATTTTAACTGATTCACACAAAAGACGACAGAGAAGTTTGGCCTCAATTGTAAACATAGGCAGTATAGTCATTCCTTAGAGACTTTCTACAAAAATTTTGGGTTGTATAAACATGAATTCCTAACATTTGATAACAAATTCAAGTGAAAACGCTCCCTAAAGTGCCCGGAGTTGTAAATATTATCAGTTTTCTAGTCATTTACCAGCTTTCCACTGGTAATGTCTGGGATTAAAAAATGGCAGGAAATGTAGTACAAATCCATTTACTTTTATTTCAAGGGTTTCTTACAAGTTTATAATCATTTCTGGAAACTCAAATTGTGTATTTTAAGAGTTTTACCACAAGTAGAGAGTTTTCTAACAAGTAAGTACTGGAACCGTAAGGATTTTAACTGATTCACACAAAAGACGCCAGAGATGTTCGGCCTCAATTGTAAACATAGGCAGTATAGTGATTCCTTACAGACTTTCTACAGAAATTTTGAGGTGTATAAACATGAATTCCTAACATTTGAAAGCAAATTCAAGTGAAAACGCTCCCTAAAGTGTCCGGAGTTGTAAATATTATCAGTTTTCCGGTCATTTACCAGCTTTCCACTGGTAATGTCTGGGATTAAAAACCGGCAGGAAATGTAGTAAGAATCCATTTACTTTTATTTCAAGCTTTTCTTACAAGTATATAATCATTTCTGGAAACTCTAATTGCGTATTTTAAGAGTTTTACCACAATTAGAGGGTTTTGTAACAAGTAAGTACTGGAACCGTAAGGATTTTAACTGATTCACACAAAAGACGCCAGAGAAGTTTGGCCTCAATTGTAAACATTAGCAGTATAGTCATTCCTTACAGACTTTCTACAAAAATTTTGGGCTGTATAAACATGAATTCCTAACATTTGATAACAAATTTAAGTGAAAACGCTCCCTAAAGTGCCCGGAGTTGTAAATATTATCAGTTTTCTAGTCATTTACCAGCTTTCCACTGGTAATATCTGGGATTAAAAAACGGCAGGAAATGTAGTACGAATCCATTTACTTTTATTTCAAGGGTTTCTTACAAGTTTATAATCATTTCTGGAAACTCTAATGGCGTATTTTAAGAGTTTTACCACAATTAGAGAGTTTTGTAACAAGTAAGTACTGGAACGGTAAGGATTTTAACTGATTCACACAAAAGACGCCAGAGAAGTTCGGCCTCAATTGTAAACATAGGCAGTATAGTGATTCCTTACAGACTTTCTCCAGAAATTTTGAGGTGTATAAACATGAATTCCTAACATTTGAAAGCAAATTCAAGTGAAAACGCTCCCTTAAGTGTCCGGAGTAGTTAATATTATCAGTTTTCCGGTCATTTACCAGCTTTCCACTGGTAATGTCTGGGATTAAAAACCGGCAGGAAATGTAGTAAGAATCCATTTACTTTTATTTCAAGCTTTTCTTACAAGTATATAATCATTTCTGGAAACTCTAATTGCGTATTTTAAGAGTTTTACCACAATTAGAGGGTTTTGTAACAAGTAAGTACTGGAACCGTAAGGATTCTAACTGATTCACACAAAAGACGCCAGAGAAGTTCGGCCTCAATTGTAAACATAGGCGGTATAGTCATTCCTTACAGACTTTCTACAAAAATTTTGGGCTGTATAAACATGAATTCCTAACATTTGATAACAAATTTAAGTGAAAACGCTCCCTAAAGTGCCCGGAGTTGTAAATATTATCAGTTTTCTAGTCATTTACCAGCTTTCCACCGGTAATATCTGGGATTAAAAAACGGCAGGAAATGTAGTACGAATCCATTTACTTTTATTTCAAGGGTTTCTTACAAGTTTATAATCATTTCTGGAAACTCTAATTGCGTATTTTAAGAGTTTTACCACAATTAGAGAGTTTTGTAACAAGTAAGTACTGGAACGGTAGGGATTTTAACTGATTCACACAAAAGACGCCAGAGAAGTTCGGCCTCAATTGTAAACATAGGCAGTATAGTGATTCCTTACAGACTTTCTACAGAAATTTTGAGCTGTATAAACATGAATTCCTAACATTTGAAAGCTAATTCAAGTGAAAACGCTCCCTTAAGTGTCCGGAGTAGTTAATATTATCAGTTTTCCGGTCATTTACCAGCTTTCCACTGGTAATGTCTGGGATTAAAAACCGGCAGGAAATGTAGTAAGAATCCATTTACTTTTATTTCAAGCCTTTCTTACAAGTATATAATCATTTCTGGAAACTCTAATTGCGTATTTTAAGAGTTTTACCACAATTAGAGGGTTTTGTAACAAGTAAGTACTGGAACCGTAAGGATTTTAACTGATTCACACAAAAGACGCCAGAGAAGTTTGGCCTCAATTGTAAACATTAGCAGTATAGTCATTCCTTACAGACTTTCTACAAAAATTTTGGGCTGTATAAACATGAATTCCTAACATTTGATAACAAATTTAAGTGAAAACGCTCCCTAAAGTGCCCGGAGTTGTAAATATTATCAGTTTTCTAGTCATTTACCAGCTTTCCACTGGTAATATCTGGGATTAAAAAACGGCAGGAAATGTAGTACGAATCCATTTACTTTTATTTCAAGGGTTTCTTACAAGTTTATAATCATTTCTGGAAACTCTAATGGCGTATTTTAAGAGTTTTACCACAATTAGAGAGTTTTGTAACAAGTAAGTACTGGAACGGTAAGGATTTTAACTGATTCACACAAAAGACGCCAGAGAAGTTCGGCCTCAATTGTAAACATAGGCAGTATAGTGATTCCTTACAGACTTTCTCCAGAAATTTTGAGGTGTATAAACATGAATTCCTAACATTTGAAAGCAAATTCAAGTGAAAACGCTCCCTTAAGTGTCCGGAGTAGTTAATATTATCAGTTTTCCGGTCATTTACCAGCTTTCCACTGGTAATGTCTGGGATTAAAAACCGGCAGGAAATGTAGTAAGAATCCATTTACTTTTATTTCAAGCTTTTCTTACAAGTATATAATCATTTCTGGAAACTCTAATTGCGTATTTTAAGAGTTTTACCACAATTAGAGGGTTTTGTAACAAGTAAGTACTGGAACCGTAAGGATTCTAACTGATTCACACAAAAGACGCCTGAGAAGTTCAGCCTCAATTGTAAACATTAGCAGTGAAGTCCTTACTTACAGTCTTCCTACAGAAATTTTGGGCTGTATAAACATGAATTCCTAACATTTGAAAGCAAATTCAAGTGAAAACGCTTCCTAAAGTGTCCGGAGTTGTAAATATTATCAGTTTTCTGGTCATTTACCAGCTTTCCACTGGTAATGTCTGGGATTAAAAAACGGCAGGAAATGTAGTAAGAATCCATTTACTTTTATTTCAAGCGTTTCTTACAAGTACATAATCATCTCTGGAAACTCTAATTGCGTATTTTAAGAGTTTTACCACAATTAGTGAGTTTTGTAACAAGTAAGTACTGGAACCTTAAGGATTTTAACTGATTCACACAAAAGACGCCAGAGAAGTTCGGCCTCAATTGTAAACATAGGCGGTATAGTCATTCCTTACAGACTTTCTACAAAAATTTTGGGCTGTATAAACATGAATTCCTAACATTTGATAACAAATTTAAGTGAAAACGCTCCCTAAAGTGCCCGGAGTTGTAAATATTATCAGTTTTCTAGTCATTTACCAGCTTTCCACCGGTAATATCTGGGATTAAAAAACGGCAGGAAATGTAGTACGAATCCATTTACTTTTATTTCAAGGGTTTCTTACAAGTTTATAATCATTTCTGGAAACTCTAATTGCGTATTTTAAGAGTTTTACCACAATTAGAGAGTTTTGTAACAAGTAAGTACTGGAACCGTAAGGATTTTAACTGATTCACACAAAAGACGCCAGAGAAGTTCGGCCTCAATTGTAAACATAGGCAGTATAGTGATTCCTTACAGACTTTCTACAGAAATTTTGAGGTGTATAAACATGAATTCCTAACATTTGAAAGCAAATTCAAGTGAAAACGCTCCCTAAAGTGTCCGGAGTTGTTAATATTATCCGTTTTCCGGTCATTTACCAGCTTTCCACTGGTAATGTCTGGGATTAAAAACCGGCAGGAAATGTAGTAAGAATCCATTTACTTTTATTTCAAGCTTTTCTTACAAGTATATAATCATTTCTGGAAACTCTAATTGCGTATTTTAAGAGTTTTACCACAATTAGAGAGTTTTGTAACAAGTAAGTACTGGAACCTTATGGATTTTAACTGATTCACACAAAAGACGACAGAGAAGTTTGGCCTCAATTGTAAACATAGGCAGTATAGTCATTCCTTACAGACTTTCTACAAAAATTTTAGGTTGTATAAACATGAATTCCTAACATTTGATAACAAATTCAAGTGAAAACGCTCCCTAAAGTGCCCGGAGTTGTAAATATTATCAGTTTTCTAGTCATTTACCAGCTTTCCACTGGTAATGTCTGGGATTAAAAAATGGCAGGAAATGTAGTACAAATCCATTTACTTTTATTTCAAGGGTTTCTTACAAGTTTATAATCATTTCTGGAAACTCAAATTGTGTATTTTAAGAGTTTTACCACAAGTAGAGAGTTTTCTAACAAGTAAGTACTGGAACCGTAAGGATTTTAACTGATTCACACAAAAGACGCCAGAGATGTTCGGCCTCAATTGTAAACATAGGCAGTATAGTGATTCCTTACAGACTTTCTACAGAAATTTTGAGGTGTATAAACATGAATTCCTAACATTTGAAAGCAAATTCAAGTGAAAACGCTCCCTAAAGTGTCCGCAGTTGTAAATATTATCAGTTTTCCGGTCATTTACCAGCTTTCCACTGGTAATGTCTGGGATTAAAAACCGGCAGGAAATGTAGTAAGAATCCATTTACTTTTATTTCAAGCTTTTCTTACAAGTATATAATCATTTCTGGAAACTCTAATTGCGTATTTTAAGAGTTTTACCACAATTAGAGGGTTTTGTAACAAGTAAGTACTGGAACCGTAAGGATTTTAACTGATTCACACAAAAGACGCCAGAGAAGTTTGGCCTCAATTGTAAACATTGGCAGTATAGTCATTCCTTACAGACTTTCTACAAAAATTTTGGGCTGTATAAACATGAATTCCTAACATTTGATAACAAATTTAAGTGAAAACGCTCCCTAAAGTGCCCGGAGTTGTAAATATTATCAGTTTTCTAGTCATTTACCAGCTTTCCACTGGTAATATCTGGGATTAAAAAACGGCAGGAAATGTAGTATGAATCCATTTACTTTTATTTCAAGGGTTTCTTACAAGTTTATAATCATTTCTGGAAACTCTAATTGCGTATTTTAAGAGTTTTACCACAATTAGAGAATTTTGTAACAAGTAAGTACTGGAACCATAAGGATTTTAACTGATTCACACAAAAGACGCCAGAGAAGTTCGGCCTCAATTGTAAACATAGGCAGTATAGTGATTCCTTACAGACTTTCTACAGAAATTTTGAGCTGTATAAACATGAATTCCTAACATTTGAAAGCAAATTCAAGTGAAAACGCTCCCTTAAGTGTCCGGAGTAGTTAATATTATCAGTTTTCCGGTCATTTACCAGCTTTCCACTGGTAATGTCTGGGATTAAAAACCGGCAGGAAATGTAGTAAGAATCCATTTACTTTTATTTCAAGCCTTTCTTACGGGTATATAATCATTTCTGGAAACTCTAATTGCGTATTTTAAGAGTTTTACCACAATTAGAGGGTTTTGTAACAAGTAAGTACTGGAACCGTAAGGATTTTAACTGATTCACACAAAAGACGCCTGAGAAGTTCGGCCTCAATTGTAAACATTAGCAGTGAAGTCCTTACTTACAGTCTTCCTACAGAAATTTTGGGCTGTATAAACATGAATTCCTAACATTTGAAAGCAAATTCAAGTGAAAACGCTTCCTAAAGTGTCCTGAGTTGTAAATATTATCAGTTTTCTGGTCATTTACCAGCTTTCCACTGGTAATGTCTGGGATTAAAAAACGGCAGGAAATGTAGTAAGAATCCATTTACTTTTATTTCAAGCGTTTCTTACAAGTACATAATCATTTCTGGAAACTCTAATTGCGTATTTTAAGAGTTTTACCACAATTAGAGAGTTTTGTAACAAGTAAGTACTGGAACCGTAAGGATTTTAACTGATTCACACAAAAGACGCCAGAGAAGTTCGGCCTCAATTGTAAACATAGGCAGTATAGTGATTCCTTACAGACTTTCTACAGAAATTTTGAGGTGTATAAACATGAATTCCTAACATTTGAAAGCAAATTCAAGTGAAAACGCTCCCTAAAGTGTCCGGAGTTGTAAATATTATCAGTTTTCCGGTCATTTACCAGCTTTCCACTGGTAATGTCTGGGATTAAAAACCAGCAGGAAATATAGTAAGAATCCATTTAATTTTATTTCAAGCTTTTCTTACAAGTATATAATCATTTCTGGAAACTCTAATTGCGTATTTTAAGAGTTTTACCACAATTAGAGAGTTTTGTAACAAGTAAGTACTGGAAACGTAAGGATTTTAACTGATTCACACAAAAGACGCCAGAGAAGTTCGGCCTCAATTGTAAACATTAGCAGTGAAGTCCTTACTTACAGACTTTCTACAGAAATTTTGAGCTGTATAAACATGAATTCCTAACATTTGAAAGCAAATTCAAGTGAAAACGCTCCCTAAAGTGTCCGGAGTTGTAAATATTATAAGTTTTCCAGTCATTTACCAACTTTATACTGGTAATGTCTGGGATTAAAAACCCGCAGGAAATGTAGTAAGAATCCATTTACTTTTATTTCAAGGGTTTCTTGTAAGTTTAAAATCATTTCTGGAAACTCTAATTGCGTATTTTAAGAGGTTTACCACAATTAGAGAGTTTTGTAACAAGTATGTACTGGAACCTTAAGGATTTTAACTGATTCACACAAAAGACGCCTGAGAAGTTCGGCCTCAATTGTAAACATTAGCAGTGAAGTCCTTACTTACAGTCTTCCTACAGAAATTTTGGGCTGTATAAACATGAATTCCTAACATTTGAAAGCAAATTCAAGTGAAAACGCTTCCTAAAGTGTCCGGAATTGTAAATATTATCAGTTTTCTGGTCATTTACCAGCTTTCCACTGGTAATGTCTGGGATTAAAAAACGGCAGGAAATGTAGTAAGAATCCATTTACTTTTATTTCAAGTGTTTCTTACAAGTACATAATCATTTCTGGAAACTCTAATGGCGTATTTTAAGAGTTTTACCACAATTAGAGAGTTTTGTAACAAGTAAGTACTGGAACCGTAAGGATTTTAACTGATTCACACAAAAGACGCCAGAGAATTTTGGCCTCAATTGTAAACATTGGCAGTATAGTCATTCCTTACAGACTTTCTACAAAAATTTTAGGTTGTATAAACATGAATTCCTAACATTTGATAACAAATTCAAGTGAAAACGCTCCCTTAAGTGTCCGGAGCAGTTAATATTATCAGTTTTCCGGTCATTTACCAGCTTTCCACTGGTAATGTCTGGGATTAAAAACCGGCAGGAAATGTAGTAAGAATCCATTTACTTTTATTTCAAGCTTTTCTTACAAGTATATAATCATTTCTGGAAACTCTAATTGCGTATTTTAAGAGTTTTACCACAATTAGAGGGTTTTGTAACAAGTAAGTACTGGAACTGTAAGGATTTTAACTGATTCACACAAAAGACGCCTGAGAAGTTCGTCCTCAATTGTAAACATTAGCAGTGAAGTCCTTACTTACAGTCTTCCTACAGAAATTTTGGGCTGCATAAACATGAATTCCTAACATTTGAAAGCAAATTCAAGTGAAAACGCTCCCTAAAGTGTCCGGAGTTGTAAATATTATCAGTTTTCTGGTCATTTACCAGCTTTCCACTGGTAATGTCTGGGATTAAAAAATGGCAGGAAATGTAGTAAGAATCCATTTACTTTTATTTCAAGCGTTTCTTACAAGTACATAATCATTTCTGGAAACTCTAATTGCGTATTTTAAGAGTTTTACCACAATTAGAGAGTTTTGTAACAAGTAAGTACTGGAACCTTAAGGATTTTAACTGATTCACACAAAAGACGCCAGAGAAGTTCGGCCTCAATTGTAAACATAGGCGGTATAGTCATTCCTTACAGACTTTCTACAAAAATTTTGGGCTGTATAAACATGAATTCCTAACATTTGATAACAAATTTAAGTGAAAACGCTCCCTAAAGTGCCCGGAGTTGTAAATATTATCAGTTTTCTAGTCATTTACCAGCTTTCCACCGGTAATATCTGGGATTAAAAAACGGCAGGAAATGTAGTACGAATCCATTTACTTTTATTTCAAGGGTTTCTTTAAGTTTATAATCATTTCTGGAAACTCTAATTGCGTATTTTAAGAGTTTTACCACAATTAGAGAGTTTTGTAACAAGTAAGTACTGGAACCGTAAGGATTTTAACTGATTCACACAAAAGACCCCAGAGAAGTTCGGCCTCAATTGTAAACATAGGCAGTATAGTGATTCCTTACAGACTTTCTACAGAAATTTTGAGGTGTATAAACATGAATTCCTAACATTTGATAACAAATTCAAGTGAAAACGCTCCCTAAAGTGCCCGGAGTTGTAAATATTATCAGTTTTCTAGTCATTTACCAGCTTTCCACTGGTAATGTCTGGGATTAAAAAATGGCAGGAAATGTAGTACAAATCCATTTACTTTTATTTCAAGGGTTTCTTACAAGTTTATAATCATTTCTGGAAACTCAAATTGTGTATTTTAAGAGTTTTACCACAATTAGAGAGGTTTGTAACAAGTAAGTACTGGAACCGTAAGGATTTTAACTGATTCACACAAAAGACGCCAGAGATGTTCGGCCTCAATTGTAAACATAGGCAGTATAGTGATTCCTTACAGACTTTCTACAGAAATTTTGAGGTGTATAAACATGAATTCCTAACATTTGAAAGCAAATTCAAGTGAAAACGCTCCCTAAAGTGTCCGGAGTTGTAAATATTATCAGTTTTCCGGTCATTTACCAGCTTTCCACTGGTAATGTCTGGGATTAAAAACCGGCAGGAAATGTAGTAAGAATCCATTTACTTTTATTTCAAGCTTTTCTTACAAGTATATAATCATTTCTGGAAACTCTAATTGCGTATTTTAAGAGTTTTACCACAATTAGAGGGTTTTGTAACAAGTAAGTACTGGAACCGTAAGGATTTTAACTGATTCACACAAAAGACGCCAGAGAAGTTTGGCCTCAATTGTAAACATTGGCAGTATAGTCATTCCTTACAGACTTTCTACAAAAATTTTGGGCTGTATAAACATGAATTCCTAACATTTGAAAGCAAATTCAAGTGAAAACGCTCCCTAAAGTGCCCGGAGTTGTAAATATTATCAGTTTTCTAGTCATTTACCAGCTTTCCACTGGTAATATCTGGGATTAAAAAACGGCAGGAAATGTAGTACGAATCCACTTACTTTTATTTCAAGGGTTTCTTTCAAGTTTATAATCATTTCTGGAAACTCTAATTGCGTATTTTAAGAGTTTTACCACAATTAGAGAGTTTTGTAACAAGTAAGTACTGGAACCGTAAGGATTTTAACTGATTCACACAAAAGACGCCAGAGAAGTTCGGCGTCAATTGTAAACATAGGCAGTATAGTGATGCCTTACAGACTTTCTACAGAAATTTTGAGGTGTATAAACATGAATTTCTAACATTTGAAAGCAAATTCAAGTGAAAACGCTCCCTAAAGTGTCCGGAGTAGTTAATATTATCAGTTTTCCGGTCATTTACCAGCTTTCCACTGGTAATGTCTGGGATTAAAAACCGGCAGGAAATGTAGTAAGAATCCATTTACTTTTATTTCAAGCTTTTCTTACAAGTATATAATCATTGCTGGAAACTCTAATTGCGTATTTTAAGAGTTTTACCACAATTAGAGGGTTTTGTAACAAGTAAGTACTGGAACCGTAAGGATTTTAACTGATTCACACAAAAGACGCCTGAGAAGTTCGGCCTCAATTGTAAACATTAGCAGTGAAGTCCTTACTTACAGTCTTCCTACAGAAATTTTGGGCTGTATAAACATGAATTCCTAACATTTGAAAGCAAATTCAAGTGAAAACGCTTCCTAAAGTGTCCGGAGTTGTAAATATTATCAGTTTTCTGGTCATTTACCAGCTTTCCACTGGTAATGTCTGGGATTAAAAAACGGCAGGAAATGTAGTAAGAATCCATTTACTTTTATTTCAAGCGTTTCTTACAAGTACATAATCATTTCTGGAAACTCTAATTGCGTATTTTAAGAGTTTTACCACAATTAGAGAGTTTTGTAACAAGTAAGTACTGGAACGGTAAGGATTTTAACTGATTCACACAAAAGACGCCAGAGAAGTTCGGCCTCAATTGTAAACATAGGCAGTATAGTGATTCCTTACAGACTTTCTCCAGAAATTTCGAGGTGTATAAACATGAATTCCTAACATTTGAAAGCAAATTCAAGTGAAAACGTTCCCTTAAGTGTCCGGAGTAGTTAATATTATCAGTTTTCCGGTCATTTACCAGCTTTCCACTGGTAATGTCTGGGATTAAAAACCGGCAGGAAATGTAGTAAGAATCCATTTACTTTTATTTCAAGCTTTTCTTACAAGTATATAATCATTTCTGGAAACTCTAATTGCGTATTTTAAGAGTTTTACCACAATTAGAGGGTTTTGTAACAAGTAAGTACTGGAACCGTAAGGATTTTAACTGATTCACACAAAAGACGCCAGAGAAGTTCGGCCTCAATTGTAAACATAGGCGGTATAGTGATTCCTTACAGACTTTCTACAGAAATTTTGAGGTGTATAAACATGAATTCCTAACATTTGAAAGCAAATTCAAGTGAAAACGCTCCCTAAAGTGTCCGGAGTTGTTAATATTATCAGTTTTCCGGTCATTTACCAGCTTTCCACTGGTAATGTCTGGGATTAAAAACCGGCAGGAAATGTAGTAAGAATTCATTTACTTTTATTTCAAGCTTTTCTTACAAGTATATAATCATTTCTGGAAACTCTAATTGCGTATTTTAAGAGTTTTACCACAATTAGAGAGTTTTGTAACAAGTAAGTACTGGAACCTTATGGATTTTAACTGATTCACACAAAAGACGACAGAGAAGTTTGGCCTCAATTGTAAACATAGGCAGTATAGTCATTCCTTACAGACTTTCTACAAAAATTTTGGGCTGTATAAACATGAATTCCTAACATTTGATAACAAATTCAAGTGAAAACGCTCCCTAAAGTGCCCGGAGTTGTAAATATTATCAGTTTTCTAGTCATTTACCAGCTTTCCACTGGTAATGTCTGGGATTAAAAAATGGCAGGAAATGTAGTACAAATCCATTTACTTTTATTTCAAGGGTTTCTTACAAGTTTATAATCATTTCTGGAAACTCAAATTGTGTATTTTAAGAGTTTTACCACAATTAGAGAGTTTTGTAACAAGTAAGTACTGGAACCGTAAGGATTTTAACTGATTCACACAAAAGACGCCAGAGATGTTCGGCCTCAATTGTAAACATAGGCAGTATAGTGATTCCTTAAAGACTTTCTACAGAAATTTTGAGGTGTATAAACATGAATTCCTAACATTTGAAAGCAAATTCAAGTGAAAACGCTCCCTAAAGTGTCCGGAGTTGTAAATATTATCAGTTTTCCGGTCATTTACCAGCTTTCCACTGGTAATGTCTGGGATTAAAAACCGGCAGGAAATGTAGTAAGAATCCATTTACTTTTATTTCAAGCTTTTCTTACAAGTATATAATCATTTCTGGAAACTCTAATTGCGTATTTTAAGAGTTTTACCACAATTAGAGGGTTTTGTAACAAGTAAGTACTGGAACCGTAAGGATTTTAACTGATTCACACAAAAGACGCCAGAGAAGTTTGGCCTCAATTGTAAACATTGGCAGTATAGTCATTCCTTACAGACTTTCTACAAAAATTTTGGGCTGTATAAACATGAATTCCTAACATTTGATAACAAATTTAAGTGAAAACGCTCCCTAAAGTGCCCGGAGTTGTAAATATTATCAGTTTTCTAGTCATTTACCAGCTTTCCACTGGTAATATCTGGGATTAAAAAACGGCAGGAAATGTAGTACGAATCCATTTACTTTTATTTCAAGGGTTTCTTACAAGTTTATAATCATTTCTGGAAACTCTAATTGCGTATTTTAAGAGTTTTACCACAATTAGAGAGTTTTGTAACAAGTAAGTACTGGAACGGTAAGGATTTTAACTGATTCACACAAAAGACGCCAGAGAAGTTCGGCCTCAATTGTAAACATAGGCAGTATAGTGATTCCTTACAGACTTTCTACAGAAATTTTGAGGTGTATAAACATGAATTCCTAACATTTGAAAGCTAATTCAAGTGAAAACGCTCCCTTAAGTGTCCGGAGTAGTTAATATTATCAGTTTTCCGGTCATTTACCAGCTTTCCACTGGTAATGTCTGGGATTAAAAACCGGCAGGAAATGTAGTAAGAATCCATTTACTTTTATTTCAAGCCTTTCTTACAAGTATATAATCATTTCTGGAAACTCTAATTGCGTATTTTAAGAGTTTTACCACAATTAGAGGGTTTTGTAACAAGTAAGTACTGGAACCGTAAGGATTTTAACTGATTCACACAAAAGACGCCTGAGAAGTTCGGCCTCAATTGTAAACATTAGCAGTGAAGTCCTTACTTCCAGTCTTCCTACAGAAATTTTGGGCTGTATAAACATGAATTCCTAACATTTGAAAGCAAATTCAAGTGAAAACGCTTCCTAAAGTGTCCGGAGTTGTAAATATTATCAGTTTTCTGGTCATTTACCAGCTTTCCACTGGTAATGTCTGGGATTAAAAAACGGCAGGAAATGTAGTAAGAATCCATTTACTTTTATTTCAAGCGTTTCTTACAAGTACATAATCATTTCTGGAAACTCTAATTGCGTATTTTAAGAGTTTTACCACAATTAGAGAGTTTTGTAACAAGTAAGTACTGGAACGGTAAGGATTTTAACTGATTCACACAAAAGACGCCAGAGAAGTTCGGCCTCAATTGTAAACATAGGCAGTATAGTGATTCCTTACAGACTTTCTCCAGAAATTTTGAGGTGTATAAACATGAATTCCTAACATTTGAAAGCAAATTCAAGTGAAAACGCTCCCTAAAGTGTCCGGAGTTGTTAATATTATTCGTTTTCCGGTCATTTACCAGCTTTCCACTGGTAATGTCTGGGATTAAAAACCGGCAGGAAATGTAGTAAGAATCCATTTACTTTTATTTCAAGCTTTTCTTACAAGTATATAATCATTTCTGGAAACTCTAATTGCGTATTTTAAGAGTTTTACCACAATTAGAGAGTTTTGTAACAAGTAAGTACTGGAACCTTATGGATTTTAACTGATTCACACAAAAGACGACAGAGAAGTTTGGCCTCAATTGTAAACATAGGCAGTATAGTCATTCCTTACAGACTTTCTACAAAAATTTTGGGTTGTATAAACATGAATTCCTAACATTTGATAACAAATTCAAGTGAAAACGCTCCCTAAAGTGCCCGGAGTTGTAAATATTATCAGTTTTCTAGTCATTTACCAGCTTTCCACTGGTAATGTCTGGGATTAAAAAATGGCAGGAAATGTAGTACAAATCCATTTACTTTTATTTCAAGGGTTTCTTACAAGTTTATAATCATTTCTGGAAACTCAACTTGTGTATTTTAAGAGTTTTACCACAAGTAGAGAGTTTTCTAACAAGTAAGTACTGGAACCGTAAGGATTTTAACTGATTCACACAAAAGACGCCAGAGATGTTCGGCCTCAATTGTAAACATAGGCAGTATAGTGATTCCTTACAGACTTTCTCCAGAAATTTTGAGGTGTATAAACATGAATTCCTAACTTTTGAAAGCAAATTCAAGTGAAAACGCTCCCTTAAGTGTCCGGAGTAGTTAATATTATCAGTTTTCCGGTCATTTACCAGCTTTCCACTGGTAATGTCTGGGATTAAAAACCGGCAGGAAATGTAGTAAGAATCCATTTACTTTTATTTCAAGCTTTTCTTACAAGTATATAATCATTTCTGGAAACTCTAATTGCGTATTTTAAGAGTTTTACCACAATTAGAGGGTTTTGTAACAAGTAAGTACTAGAACCGTAAGGATTCTAACTGATTCAAACAAAAGACGCCTGAGAAGTTCAGCCTCAATTGTAAACATTAGCAGTGAAGTCCTTACTTACAGTCTTCCTACAGAAATTTTGGGCTGTATAAACATGAATTCCTAACATTTGAAAGCAAATTCAAGTGAAAACGCTTCCTAAAGTGTCCGGAGTTGTAAATATTATCAGTTTTCTGGTCATTTACCAGCTTTCCACTGGTAATGTCTGGGATTAAAAAACGGCAGGAAATGTAGTAAGAATCCATTTACTTTTATTTCAAGCGTTTCTTACAAGGACATAATCATTTCTGGAAACTCTAATTGCGTATTTTAAGAGTTTTACCACAATTAGAGAGTTTTGTAACAAGTAAGTACTGGAACCGTAAGGATTTTAACTGATTCACACAAAAGACGCCAGAGAAGTTCGGCCTCAATTGTAAACATAGGCGGTATAGTCATTCCTTACAGACTTTCTACAAAAATTTTGGGCTGTATAAACATGAATTCCTAACATTTGATAACAAATTTAAGTGAAAACGCTCCCTAAAGTGCCCGGAGTTGTAAATATTATCAGTTTTCTAGTCATTTACCAGCTTTCCACCGGTAATATCTGGGATTAAAAAACGGCAGGAAATGTAGTACGAATCCATTTACTTTTATTTCAAGGGTTTCTTACAAGTTTATAATCATTTCTGGAAACTCTAATTGCGTATTTTAAGAGTTTTACCACAATTAGAGAGTTTTGTAACAAGTAAGTACTGGAACCGTAAGGATTTTAACTGATTCACACAAAAGACGCCAGAGAAGTTCGGCCTCAATTGTAAACATAGGCAGTATAGTGATTCCTTACAGACTTTCTACAGAAATTTTGAGGTGTATAAACATGAATTCCTAACATTTGAAAGCAAATTCAAGTGAAAACGCTCCCTAAAGTGTCCGGAGTTGTTAATATTATCCGTTTTCCGGTCATTTACCAGCTTTCCACTGGTAATGTCTGGGATTAAAAACCGGCAGGAAATGTAGTAAGAATCCATTTACTTTTATTTCAAGCTTTTCTTACAAGTATATTATCATTTCTGGAAACTCTAATTGCGTATTTTAAGAGTTTTACCACAATTAGAGAGTTTTGTAACAAGTAAGTACTGGAACCTTATGGATTTTAACTGATTCACACAAAAGACGACAGAGAAGTTTGGCCTCAATTGTAAACATAGGCAGTATAGTCATTCCTTACAGACTTTCTACAAAAATTTTAGGTTGTATAAACATGAATTCCTAACATTTGATAACAAATTCAAGTGAAAACGCTCCCTAAAGTGCCCGGAGTTGTAAATATTATCAGTTTTCTAGTCATTTACCAGCTTTCCACTGGTAATGTCTGGGATTAAAAAATGGCAGGAAATGTAGTACAAATCCATTTACTTTTATTTCAAGGGTTTCTTACAAGTTTATAATCATTTCTGGAAACTCAAATTGTGTATTTTAAGAGTTTTACCACAAGTAGAGAGTTTTGTAACAAGTAAGTACTGGAACCGTAAGGATTTTAACTGATTCATACAAAAGACGCCTGAGAAGTTCGGCCTCAATTGTAAACATTAGCAGTGAAGTCCTTACTTACAGTCTTCCTACAGAAATTTTGGGCTGTATAAACATGAATTCCTAACATTTGAAAGCAAATTCAAGTGAAATCGCTTCCTAAAGTGTCCGGAGTTGTAAATATTATCAGTTTTCCGGTCATTTACCAGCTTTCCACTGGTAATGTCTGGGATTAAAAAACGGCAGGAAATGTAGTAAGAATCCATTTACTTTTATTTCAAGCGTTTCTTACAAGTACATAATCATTTCTGGAAACTCTAATTGCGTATTTTAAGAGTTTTACCACAATTAGAGAGTTTTGTAACAAGTAAGTACTGGAACCGTAAGGATTTAAACTGATTCACACAAAAGACGCCAGAGAAGTTCGGCCTCAATTGTAAACATAGGCAGTATAGTCATTCCTTACAGACTTTCTACAAAAATTTTGGGCTGTATAAACATGAATTCCTAACATTTGATAACAAATTTAAGTGAAAACGCTCCCTAAAGTGCCCGGAGGTGTAAATATTATCAGTTTTCTAGTCATTTACCAGCTTTCCACTGGTAATATCTGGGATTAAAAACCGGCAGGAAATGTAGTAAGAATCCATTTACTTTTATTTCAAGCTTTTCTTACAAATATATAATCATTTCTGGAAACTCTAATTGCGTATTTTAAGAGTTTTACCACAATTAGAGGGTTTTGTAACAAGTAAGTACTGGAACCGTAAGGATTTTAACTGATTCACACAAAAGACGCCTGAGAAGTTCGGCCTCAATTGTAAACATTAGCAGTGAAGTCCTTACTTACAGTCTTCCTACAGAAATTTTGGGCTGTATAAACATGAATTCCTAACATTTGAAAGCAAATTCAAGTGAAAACGCTTCCTAAAGTGTCCGGAGTTGTAAATATTATCAGTTTTCTGGTCATTTACCAGCTTTCCACTGGTAATGTCTGGGATTAAAAAACGGCAGGAAATGTAGTAAGAATCCATTTACTTTTATTTCAAGCGTTTCTTACAAGTACATAATCATTTCTGGAAACTCTAATTGCGTATTTTAAGAGTTTTACCACAATTAGAGAGTTTTGTAACAAGTAAGTACTGGAACCGTAAGGATTTTAACTGATTCACACAAAAGACGCCAGAGAAGTTCGGCCTCAATTGTAAACATTAGCAGTGAAGTCCTTACTTACAGACTTTCTACAGAAATTTTGAGCTGTATAAACATGAATTCCTAACATTTGAAAGCAAATTCAAGTGAAAACGCTCCATAAAGTGTCCGCAGTTGTAAATATTATAAGTTTTCCAGTCATTTACCAACTTTATACTGGTAATGTCTGGGATTAAAAACCCGCAGGAAATGTAGTAAGAATCCATTTACTTTTATTTCAAGGGTTTCTTGTAAGTTTAAAATCATTTCTGGAAACTCTAATTGCGTATTTTAAGAGGTTTACCACAATTAGAGAGTTTTGTAACAAGTATGTACTGGAACCTTAAGGATTTTAACTGATTCACACAAAAGACGCCTGAGAAGTTCGGCCTCAATTGTAAACATTAGCAGTGAAGTCCTTACTTACAGTCTTCCTACAGAAATTTTGGGCTGTATAAACATGAATTCCTAACATTTGAAAGCAAATTCAAGTGAAAACGCTTCCTAAAGTGTCCGGAATTGTAAATATTATCAGTTTTCTGGTCATTTACCAGCTTTCCACTGGTAATGTCTGGGATTAAAAAACGGCAGGAAATGTAGTAAGAATCCATTTACTTTTATTTCAAGCGTTTCTTACAAGTACATAATCATTTCTGGAAACTCTAATGGCGTATTTTAAGAGTTTTACCACAATTAGAGAGTTTTGTAACAAGTAAGTACTGGAACCGTAAGGATTTTAACTGATTCACACAAAAGACGCCAGAGAAGTTCGGCCTCAATTGTAAACATAGGCAGTATAGTGATTCCTTACAGACTTTCTACAGAAATTTTGAGGTGTATAAACATGAATTCCTAACATTTGAAAGAAAATTCAAGTGAAAACGCTCCCTAAAGTGTCCGGAGATGTTAATATTATCAGTTTTCCGGTCATTTACCTGCTTTCCACTGGTAATGTCTGGGATTAAAAACCGGCAGGAAATGTAGTAAGAATCCATTTACTTTTATTTCAAGCTTTTCTTACAAGTATATAATCATTTCTGGAAACTCTAATTGCGTATTTTAAGAGTTTTACCACAATTAGAGAGTTTTGTAACAAGTAAGTACTGGAACCTTATGGATTTTAACTGATTCACACAAAAGACGACAGAGAAGTTTGGCCTCAATTGTAAACATAGGCAGTATAGTCATTCCTTACAGACTTTCTACAAAAATTTTGGGCTGTATAAACATGAATTCCTAACATTTGATAACAAATTTAAGTGAAAACGCTCCCTAAAGTGCCCGGAGTTGTAAATATTATCAGTTTTCTAGTCATTTACCAGCTTTCCACTGGTAATGTCTGGGATTAAAAAATGGCAGGAAATGTAGTACGAATCCATTTACTTTTATTTCAAGCTTTTCTTACAAGTTTATAATCATTTCTGGAAACTCTAATTGCGTATTTTAAGAGTTTTACCACAATTTGAGGTTTTTGTAACAAGTAAGTACTGGAACCGTAAGGATTTTAACTGATTCACACAAAAGACACCTGAGAAGTTCGGCCTCAATTGTAAACATTAGCAGTGAAGTCCTTACTTACAGTCTTCCTACAGAAATTTTGGGCTGTATAAACATGAATTCCTAACATTTGAAAGCAAATTCAAGTGAAAACGCTTCCTAAAGTGTCCGGAGTTGTAAATATTATCAGTTTTCTGGTCATTTACCAGCTTTCCACTGGTAATGTCTGGGATTAAAAAACGGCAGGAAATGTAGTAAGAATCCATTTACTTTCATTTCAAGCGTTTCTTACAAGTACATAATCATTTCTGGAAACTCTAATTGCGTATTTTAAGAGTTTTACCACAATTAGAGAGTTTTGTAACAAATAAGTACTGGAACCTTAAGGATTTTAACTGATTCACACAAAAGACGCCAGAGAAGTTCGGCCTCAATTGTAAACATAGGCAGTATAGTCATTCCTTACAGACTTTCTACAAAAATTTGGGGCTGTATAAACATGAATTCCTAACATTTGAAAGCAAATTCAAGTGAAAACGCTTCCTAAAGTGTCCGGAGTTGTAAATATTATCAGTTTTCTGGTCATTTACCAGCTTTCCACTGGTAATGTCTGGGATTAAAAACCGGCAGGAAATGTATTTCGAATCCATTTACTTTTATTTCAAGCGTTTCTTACAAGTACATAATCATTTCTGGAAACTCTAATTGCGTATTTTAAGAGTTTTACCACAATTAGAGAGTTTTGTAACAAGTAAGTCCTGGAACCGTAAGGATTTTAACTGATTCACACAAAAGACGCCAGAGAAGTTCGGCCTCAATTGTAAACATAGGCAGTATAGTGATTCCTTACAGACTTTCTACAGAAATTTTGAGGTGTATAAACATGAATTCCTAACATTAGAAAGCAAATTCAAGTGAAAACGCTCCCTAAAGTGTCCGGAGTTGTAAATATTATCAGTTTTCCGGTCATTTACCAGCTTTCCACTGGTAATGTCTGGGATTAAAAACCGGCAGGAAATGTAGTAAGAATCCATTTAATTTTATTTCAAGCTTTTCTTACAAGTATATAATCATTTCTGGAAACTCTAATTGCGTATTTTAAGAGTTTTACCACAATTAGAGAGTTTTGTAACAAGTAAGTACTGGAAACGTAAGGATTTTAACTGATTCACACAAAAGACGCCAGAGAAGTTCGGCCTCATTTGTAAACATTAGCAGTGAAGTCCTTACTTACAGACTTTCTACAGAAATTTTGAGCTGTATAAACATGAATTCCTAACATTTGAAAGCAAATTCAAGTGAAAACGCTCCCTAAAGTGTCCGCAGTTGTAAATATTATAAGTTTTCCAGTCATTTACCAACTTTATACTGGTAATGTCTGGGATTAAAAAATGGCAGGAAATGTAGTACGAATCCATTTACTTTTATTTCAAGCTTTTCTTACAAGTTTATAATCATTTCTGGAAACTCTGATTGCGTATTTTAAGAGTTTTACCACAATTTCAGGGTTTCGTAACAAGTAAGTACTGGAACCGTAAGGATTTTAACTGATTCACACAAAAGACGCCTGAGAAGTTCGGCCTCAATTGTAAACATTAGCAGTGAAGTCCTTACTTACAGTCTTCCTACAGAAATTTTGGGCTGTATAAACATGAATTCCTAACATTTGAAAGCAAATTCAAGTGAAAACGCTTCCTAAAGTGTCCAGAGTTGTAAATATTATCAGTTTTCTGGTCATTTACCAGCTTTCCACTGGTAATGTCTGGGATTAAAAAACGGCAGGAAATGTAGTAAGAATCCATTTACTTTCATTTCAAGCGTTTCTTCCAAGTACATAATCATTTCTGGAAACTCTAATTGCGTATTTTAAGAGTTTTACCACAATTAGAGAGTTTTGTAACAAGTAAGTACTGGAACCTTAAGGATTTTAACTGATTCACACAAAAGACGCCAGAGAAGTTCGGCCTCAATTGTAAACATAGGCAGTATAGTCATTCCTTACAGACTTTCTACAAAAATTTGGGGCTGTATAAACATGAATTCCTAACATTTGATAACAAATTTAAGTGAAAACGCTCCCTAAAGTGCCCGGAGTTGTAAATATTATAAGTTTTCCAGTCATTTACCAACTTTATACTGGTAATGTCTGGGATTAAAAACCCGCAGGAAATGTAGTAAGAATCCATTTACTTTTATTTCAAGGGTTTCTTATAAGTTTAAAATCATTTCTGGAAACTCTAATTGCGTATTTTAAGAGTTTTACCACAATTAGAGAGTTTTGTAACAAGTAAGTACTGGAACCGTAAGGATTTTAACTGATTCACACAAAAGACGCCTGAGAAGTTCGGCCTCAATTGTAAACATTAGCAGTGAAGTCCTTACTTACAGTCTTCCTACAGAAATTTTGGGCTGTATAAACATGAATTCCTAACATTTGAAAGCAAATTCAAGTGAAAACGCTTCCTAAAGTGTCCGGAGTTGTAAATATTATCAGTTTTCTGGTCATTTACCAGCTTTCCACTGGTAATGTCTGGGATTAAAAAACGGCAGGAAATGTAGTAAGAATCCATTTACTTTTATTTCAAGCGTTTCTTACAAGTACATAATCATTTCTGGAAACTCTAATTGCGTATTTTAAGAGTTTTACCACAATTAGAGAGTTTTGTAACAAGTAAGTCCTGGAACCGTAAGGATTTTAACTGATTCACACAAAAGACGCCAGAGAAGTTCGGCCTCAATTGTAAACATAGGCAGTATAGTGATTCCTTACAGACTTTCTACAGAAATTTTGAGGTGTATAAACATGAATTCCTAACATTAGAAAGCAAATTCAAGTGAAAACGCTCCCTAAAGTGTCCGGAGTTGTAAATATTATCAGTTTTCCGGTCATTTACCAGCTTTCCACTGGTAATGTCTGGGATTAAAAACCGGCAGGAAATGTAGTAAGAATCCATTTAATTTTATTTCAAGCTTTTCTTACAAGTATATAATCATTTCTGGAAACTCTAATTGCGTATTTTAAGAGTTTTACCACAATTAGAGAGTTTTGTAACAAGTAAGTACTGGAAACGTAAGGATTTTAACTGATTCACACAAAAGACGCCAGAGAAGTTCGGCCTCAATTGTAAACATTAGCAGTGAAGTCCTTACTTACAGACTTTCTACAGAAATTTTGAGCTGTATAAACATGAATTCCTAACATTTGAAAGCAAATTCAAGTGAAAACGCTCCCTAAAGTGTCCGGAGTTGTAAATATTATAAGTTTTCCAGTCATTTACCAACTTTATACTGGTAATATCTGGGATTAAAAACCCGCAGGAAATGTAGTAAGAATCCATTTACTTTTATTTCAAGGGTTTCTTGTAAGTTTAAAATCATTTCTGGAAACTCTAATTGCGTATTTTAAGAGTTTTACCACAATTAGAGAGTTTTGTAACAAGTATGTACTGGAACCTTAAGGATTTTAACTGATTCACACAAAAGACGCCTGAGAAGTTCGGCCTCAATTGTAAACATTAGCAGTGAAGTCCTTACTTACAGTCTTCCTACAGAAATTTTGGGCTGTATAAACATGAATTCCTAACATTTGAAAGCAAATTCAAGTGAAAACGCTTCCTAAAGTGTCCGGAATTGTAAATATTATCAGTTTTCTGGTCATTTACCAGCTTGCCACTGCTAATGTCTGGGATTAAAAAACGTCAGGAAATGTAGTAAGAATCCATTTACTTTTATTTCAAGCGTTTCTTACAAGTACATAATCATTTCTGGAAACTCTAATGGCGTATTTTAAGAGTTTTACCACAATTAGAGAGTTTTGTAACAAGTAAGTACTGGAACCGTAAGGATTTTAACTGATTCACACAAAAGACGCCAGAGAAGTTCGGCCTCAATTGTAAACATAGGCAGTATAGTGATTCCTTACAGACTTTCTACAGAAATTTTGAGGTGTATAAACATGAATTCCTAACATTTGAAAGAAAATTCAAGTGAAAACGCTCCCTAAAGTGTCCGGAGATGTTAATATTATCAGTTTTCCGGTCATTTACCTGCTTTCCACTGGTAATGTCTGGGATTAAAAACCGGCAGGAAATGTAGTAAGAATCCATTTACTTTTATTTCAAGCTTTTCTTACAAGTATATAATCATTTCTGGAAACTCTAATTGCGTATTTTAAGAGTTTTACCACAATTAGAGAGTTTTGTAACAAGTAAGTACTGGAACCTTATGGATTTTAACTGATTCACACAAAAGACGACAGAGAAGTTTGGCCTCAATTGTAAACATAGGCAGTATAGTCATTCCTTACAGACTTTCTACAAAAATTTTGGGCTGTATAAACATGAATTCCTAACATTTGATAACAAATTTAAGTGAAAACGCTCCCTAAAGTGCCCGGAGTTGTAAATATTATCAGTTTTCTAGTCATTTACCAGCTTTCCACTGGTAATGTCTGGGATTAAAAAATGGCAGGAAATGTAGTACGAATCCATTTACTTTTATTTCAAGCTTTTCTTACAAGTTTATAATCATTTCTGGAAACTCTAATTGCGTATTTTAAGAGTTTTACCACAATTTGAGGTTTTTGTAACAAGTAAGTACTGGAACCATAAGGATTTTAACTGATTCACACAAAAGACACCTGAGAAGTTCGGCCTCAATTGTAAACATTAGCAGTGAAGTCCTTACTTACAGTCTTCCTACAGAAATTTTGGGCTGTATAAACATGAATTCCTAACATTTGAAAGCAAATTCAAGTGAAAACGCTTCCTAAAGTGTCCGGAGTTGTAAATATTATCAGTTTTCTGGTCATTTACCAGCTTTCCACTGGTAATGTCTGGGATTAAAAAACGGCAGGAAATGTAGTAAGAATCCATTTACTTTCATTTCAAGCGTTTCTTACAAGTACATAATCATTTCTGGAAACTCTAATTGCGTATTTTAAGAGTTTTACCACAATTAGAGAGTTTTGTAACAAATAAGTACTGGAACCTTAAGGATTTTAACTGATTCACACAAAAGACGCCAGAGAAGTTCGGCCTCAATTGTAAACATAGGCAGTATAGTCATTCCTTACAGACTTTCTACAAAAATTTGGGGCTGTATAAACATGAATTCCTAACATTTGAAAGCAAATTCAAGTGAAAACGCTTCCTAAAGTGTCCGGAGTTGTAAATATTATCAGTTTTCTGGTCATTTACCAGCTTTCCACTGGTAATGTCTGGGATTAAAAACCGGCAGGAAATGTATTTCGAATCCATTTACTTTTATTTCAAGCGTTTCTTACAAGTACATAATCATTTCTGGAAACTCTAATTGCGTATTTTAAGAGTTTTACCACAATTAGAGAGTTTTGTAACAAGTAAGTCCTGGAACCGTAAGGATTTTAACTGATTCACACAAAAGACGCCAGAGAAGTTCGGCCTCAATTGTAAACATAGGCAGTATAGTGATTCCTTACAGACTTTCTACAGAAATTTTGAGGTGTATAAACATGAATTCCTAACATTAGAAAGCAAATTCAAGTGAAAACGCTCCCTAAAGTGTCCGGAGTTGTAAATATTATCAGTTTTCCGGTCATTTACCAGCTTTCCACTGGTAATGTCTGGGATTAAAAACCGGCAGGAAATGTAGTAAGAATCCATTTAATTTTATTTCAAGCTTTTCTTACAAGTATATAATCATTTCTGGAAACTCTAATTGCGTATTTTAAGAGTTTTACCACAATTAGAGAGTTTTGTAACAAGTAAGTACTGGAAACGTAAGGATTTTAACTGATTCACACAAAAGACGCCAGAGAAGTTCGGCCTCAATTGTAAACATTAGCAGTGAAGTCCTTACTTACAGACTTTCTACAGAAATTTTGAGCTGTATAAACATGAATTCCTAACATTTGAAAGCAAATTCAAGTGAAAACGCTCCCTAAAGTGTCCGCAGTTGTAAATATTATAAGTTTTCCAGTCATTTACCAACTTTATACTGGTAATGTCTGGGATTAAAAACCCGCAGGAAATGTAGTAAGAATCCATTTACTTTTATTTCAAGGGTTTCTTGTAAGTTTAAAATCATTTCTGGAAACTCTAATTGCGTATTTTAAGAGTTTTACCACAATTAGAGAGTTTTGTAACAAGTATGTACTGGAACCTTAAGGATTTTAACTGATTCACACAAAAGACGCCTGAGAAGTTCGGCCTCAATTGTAAACATTAGCAGTGAAGTCCTTACTTACAGTCTTCCTACAGAAATTTTGGGCTGTATAAACATGAATTCCTAACATTTGAAAGCAAATTCAAGTGAAAACGCTTCCTAAAGTGTCCGGAATTGTAAATATTATCAGTTTTCTGGTCATTTACCAGCTTTCCACTGGTAATGTCTGGGATTAAAAAACGGCAGGAAATGTAGTAAGAATCCATTTACTTTTATTTCAAGCGTTTCTTACAAGTACATAATCATTTCTGGAAACTCTAATGGCGTATTTTAAGAGTTTTACCACAATTAGAGAGTTTTGTAACAAGTAAGTACTGGAACCGTAAGGATTTTAACTGATTCACACAAAAGACGCCAGAGAAGTTCGGCCTAAATTGTAAACATAGGCAGTATAGTGATTCCTTACAGACTTTCTACAGAAATTTTGAGGTGTATAAACATGAATTCCTAACATTTGAAAGAAAATTCAAGTGAAAACGCTCCCTAAAGTGTCCGGAGTTGTTAATATTATCAGTTTTCCGGTCATTTACCTGCTTTCCACTGGTAATGTCTGGGATTAAAAACCGGCAGGAAATGTAGTAAGAATCCATTTACTTTTATTTCAAGCTTTTCCTACAAGTATATAATCATTTCTGGAAACTCTAATTGCGTATTTTAAGAGTTTTACCACAATTAGAGAGTTTTGTAACAAGTAAGTACTGGAACCTTATGGATTTTAACTGATTCACACAAAAGACGACAGAGAAGTTTGGCCTCAATTGTAAACATAGGCAGTATAGTCATTCCTTACAGACTTTCTACAAAAATTTTGGGCTGTATAAACATGCATTCCTAACATTTGATAACAAATTTAAGTGAAAACGCTCCCTAAAGTGCCCGGAGTTGTAAATATTATCAGTTTTCTAGTCATTTACCAGCTTTCCACTGGTAATGTCTGGGATTAAAAAATGGCAGGAAATGTAGTACGAATCCATTTACTTTTATTTCAAGCTTTTCTTACAAGTTTATAATCATTTCTGGAAACTCTGATTGCGTATTTTAAGAGTTTTACCACAATTTCAGGGTTTCGTAACAAGTAAGTACTGGAACCGTAAGGATTTTAACTGATTCACACAAAAGACGCCTGAGAAGTTCGGCCTCAATTGTAAACATTAGCAGTGAAGTCCTTACTTACAGTCTTCCTACAGAAATTTTGGGCTGTATAAACATGAATTCCTAACATTTGAAAGCAAATTCAAGTGAAAACGCTTCCTAAAGTGTCCAGAGTTGTAAATATTATCAGTTTTCTGGTCATTTACCAGCTTTCCACTGGTAATGTCTGGGATTAAAAAACGGCAGGAAATGTAGTAAGAATCCATTTACTTTCATTTCAAGCGTTTCTTCCAAGTACATAATCATTTCTGGAAACTCTAATTGCGTATTTTAAGAGTTTTACCACAATTAGAGAGTTTTGTAACAAGTAAGTACTGGAACCTTAAGGATTTTAACTGATTCACACAAAAGACGCCAGAGAAGTTCGGCCTCAATTGTAAACATAGGCAGTATAGTCATTCCTTACAGACTTTCTACAAAAATTTGGGGCTGTATAAACATGAATTCCTAACATTTGATAACAAATTTAAGTGAAAACGCTCCCTAAAGTGCCCGGAGTTGTAAATATTATAAGTTTTCCAGTCATTTACCAACTTTATACTGGTAATGTCTGGGATTAAAAACCCGCAGGAAATGTAGTAAGAATCCATTTACTTTTATTTCAAGGGTTTCTTATAAGTTTAAAATCATTTCTGGAAACTCTAATTGCGTATTTTAAGAGTTTTACCACAATTAGAGAGTTTTGTAACAAGTAAGTACTGGAACCGTAAGGATTTTAACTGATTCACACAAAAGACGCCTGAGATGTTCGGCCTCAATTGTAAACATTAGCAGTGAAGTCCTTACTTACAGTCTTCCTACAGAAATTTTGGGCTGTATAAACATGAATTCCTAACATTTGAAAGCAAATTCAAGTGAAAACGCTTCCTAAAGTGTCCGGAGTTGTAAATATTATCAGTTTTCTGGTCATTTACCAGCTTTCCACTGGTAATGTCTGGGATTAAAAAACGGCAGGAAATGTAGTAAGAATCCATTTACTTTTATTTCAAGCGTTTCTTACAAGTACATAATCATTTCTGGAAACTCTAATTGCGTATTTTAAGAGTTTTACCACAATTAGAGAGTTTTGTAACAAGTAAGTCCTGGAACCGTAAGGATTTTAACTGATTCACACAAAAGACGCCAGAGAAGTTCGGCCTCAATTGTAAACATAGGCAGTATAGTGATTCCTTACAGACTTTCTACAGAAATTTTGAGGTGTATAAACATGAATTCCTAACATTAGAAAGCAAATTCAAGTGAAAACGCTCCCTAAAGTGTCCGGAGTTGTAAATATTATCAGTTTTCCGGTCATTTACCAGCTTTCCACTGGTAATGTCTGGGATTAAAAACCGGCAGGAAATGTAGTAAGAATCCATTTAATTTTATTTCAAGCTTTTCTTACAAGTATATAATCATTTCTGGAAACTCTAATTGCGTATTTTAAGAGTTTTACCACAATTAGAGAGTTTTGTAACAAGTAAGTACTGGAAACGTAAGGATTTTAACTGATTCACACAAAAGACGCCAGAGAAGTTCGGCCTCAATTGTAAACATTAGCAGTGAAGTCCTTACTTACAGACTTTCTACAGAAATTTTGAGCTGTATAAACATGAATTCCTAACATTTGAAAGCAAATTCAAGTGAAAACGCTCCCTAAAGTGTCCGGAGTTGTAAATATTATAAGTTTTCCAGTCATTTACCAACTTTATACTGGTAATATCTGGGATTAAAAACCCGCAGGAAATGTAGTAAGAATCCATTTACTTTTATTTCAAGGGTTTCTTGTAAGTTTAAAATCATTTCTGGAAACTCTAATTGCGTATTTTAAGAGTTTTACCACAATTAGAGAGTTTTGTAACAAGTATGTACTGGAACCTTAAGGATTTTAACTGATTCACACAAAAGACGCCTGAGAAGTTCGGCCTCAATTGTAAACATTAGCAGTGAAGTCCTTACTTACAGTCTTCCTACAGAAATTTTGGGCTGTATAAACATGAATTCCTAACATTTGAAAGCAAATTCAAGTGAAAACGCTTCCTAAAGTGTCCGGAATTGTAAATATTATCAGTTTTCTGGTCATTTACCAGCTTGCCACTGCTAATGTCTGGGATTAAAAAACGGCAGGAAATGTAGTAAGAATCCATTTACTTTTATTTCAAGCGTTTCTTACAAGTACATAATCATTTCTGGAAACTCTAATGGCGTATTTTAAGAGTTTTACCACAATTAGAGAGTTTTGTAACAAGTAAGTACTGGAACCGTAAGGATTTTAACTGATTCACACAAAAGACGCCAGAGAAGTTCGGCCTCAATTGTAAACATAGGCAGTATAGTGATTCCTTACAGACTTTCTACAGAAATTTTGAGGTGTATAAACATGAATTCCTATCATTTGAAAGCAAATTCAAGTGAAAACGCTCCCTAAAGTGTCCGGAGTTGTTAATATTATCAGTTTTCCGGTCATTTACCTGCTTTCCACTGGTAATGTCTGGGATTAAAAACCGGCAGGAAATGTAGTAAGAATCCATTTACTTTTATTTCAAGCTTTTCTTACAAGTATATAATCATTTCTGGAAACTCTAATTGCGTATTTTAAGAGTTTTACCACAATTAGAGAGTTTTGTAACAAGTAAGTACTGGAACCTTATGGATTTTAACTGATTCACACAAAAGACGACAGAGAAGTTTGGCCTCAATTGTAAACATAGGCAGTATAGTCATTCCTTACAGACTTTCTACAAAAATTTTGGGCTGTATAAACATGAATTCCTAACATTTGATAACAAATTTAAGTGAAAACGCTCCCTAAAGTGCCCGGAGTTGTAAATATTATCAGTTTTCTAGTCATTTACCAGCTTTCCACTGGTAATGTCTGGGATTAAAAAATGGCAGGAAATGTAGTACGAATACATTTACTTTTATTTCAAGGGTTTCTTACAAGTTTATAATCATTTCTGGAAACTCAAATTGCATATTTTAAGAGTTTTACCACAATTAGAGGGTTTTGTAACAAGTAAGTACTGGAACCGTAAGGATTTTAACTGATTCATACAAAAGACGCCTGAGAAGTTCGGCCTCAATTGTAAACATTAGCAGTGAAGTCCTTACTTACAGTCTTCCTACAGAAATTTTGGGCTGTATAAACATGAATTCCTAACATTTGAAAGCAAATTCAAGTGAAAACGCTTCCTAAAGTGTCCGGAGTTGTAAATATTATCAGTTTTCTGGTCATTTACCAGCTTTCCACTGGTAATGTCTGGGATTAAAAAACGGCAGGAAATGTAGTAAGAATCCATTTACTTTTATTTCAAGCGTTTCTTACAAGTACATAATCATTTCTGGAAACTCTAATTGCGTATTTTAAGAGTTTTACCACAATTAGAGAGTTTTGTAACAAGTAAGTACTGGAACCGTAAGGATTTAAACTGATTCACACAAAAGACGCCAGAGAAGTTCGGCCTCAATTGTAAACATAGGCAGTATAGTCATTCCTTACAGACTTTCTACAAACATTTTGGGCTGTATAAACTTGAATTCCTAACATTTGATAACAAATTTAAGTGAAAACGCTCCCTAAAGTGCCCGGAGTTGTAAATATTATAAGTTTTCCAGTCATTTACCAACTTTATACTGGTAATATCTGGGATTAAAAACCCGCAGGAAATGTAGTAAGAATCCATTTACTTTTATTTCAAGGGTTTCTTGTAAGTTTAAAATCATTTCTGGAAACTCTAATTGCGTATTTTAAGAGTTTTACCACAATTAGAGAGTTTTGTAACAAGTATGTACTGGAACCTTAAGGATTTTAACTGATTCACACAAAAGACGCCTGAGAAGTTCGGCCTCAATTGTAAACATTAGCAGTGAAGTCCTTACTTACAGTCTTCCTACAGAAATTTTGGGCTGTATAAACATGAATTCCTAACATTTGAAAGCAAATTCAAGTGAAAACGCTTCCTAAAGTGTCCGGAATTGTAAATATTATCAGTTTTCTGGTCATTTACCAGCTTGCCACTGGTAATGTCTGGGATTAAAAAACGGCAGGAAATGTAGTAAGAATCCATTTACTTTTATTTCAAGCGTTTCTTACAAGTACATAATCATTTCTGGAAACTCTAATGGCGTATTTTAAGAGTTTTACCACAATTAGAGAGTTTTGTAACAAGTAAGTACTGGAACCGTAAGGATTTTAACTGATTCACACAAAAGACGCCAGAGAAGTTCGGCCTCAATTGTAAACATAGGCAGTATAGTGATTCCTTACAGACTTTCTACAGAAATTTTGAGGTGTATAAACATGAATTCCTATCATTTGAAAGCAAATTCAAGTGAAAACGCTCCCTAAAGTGTCCGGAGTTGTTAATATTATCAGTTTTCCGGTCATTTACCTGCTTTCCACTGGTAATGTCTGGGATTAAAAACCGGCAGGAAATGTAGTAAGAATCCATTTACTTTTATTTCAAGCTTTTCTTACAAGTATATAATCATTTCTGGAAACTCTAATTGCGTATTTTAAGAGTTTTACCACAATTAGAGAGTTTTGTAACAAGTAAGTACTGGAACCTTATGGATTTTAACTGATTCACACAAAAGACGACAGAGAAGTTTGGCCTCAATTGTAAACATAGGCAGTATAGTCATTCCTTACAGACTTTCTACAAAAATTTTGGGCTGTATAAACATGAATTCCTAACATTTGATAACAAATTTAAGTGAAAACGCTCCCTAAAGTGCCCGGAGTTGTAAATATTATCAGTTTTCTAGTCATTTACCAGCTTTCCACTGGTAATGTCTGGGATTAAAAAATGGCAGGAAATGTAGTACGAATACATTTACTTTTATTTCAAGGGTTTCTTACAAGTTTATAATCATTTCTGGAAACTCAAATTGCATATTTTAAGAGTTTTACCACAATTAGAGGGTTTTGTAACAAGTAAGTACTGGAACCGTAAGGATTTTAACTGATTCATACAAAAGACGCCTGAGAAGTTCGGCCTCAATTGTAAACATTAGCAGTGAAGTCCTTACTTACAGTCTTCCTACAGAAATTTTGGGCTGTATAAACATGAATTCCTAACATTTGAAAGCAAATTCAAGTGAAAACGCTTCCTAAAGTGTCCGGAGTTGTAAATATTATCAGTTTTCTGGTCATTTACCAGCTTTCCACTGGTAATGTCTGGGATTAAAAAACGGCAGGAAATGTAGTAAGAATCCATTTACTTTTATTTCAAGCGTTTCTTACAAGTACATAATCATTTCTGGAAACTCTAATTGCGTATTTTAAGAGTTTTACCACAATTAGAGAGTTTTGTAACAAGTAAGTACTGGAACCGTAAGGATTTAAACTGATTCACACAAAAGACGCCAGAGAAGTTCGGCCTCAATTGTAAACATAGGCAGTATAGTCATTCCTTACAGACTTTCTACAAAAATTTTGGGCTGTATAAACTTGAATTCCTAACATTTGATAACAAATTTAAGTGAAAACGCTCCCTAAAGTGCCCGGAGTTGTAAATATTATCAGTTTTCTAGTCATTTACCAGCTTTCCACTGGTAATATCTGGGATTAAAAACCGGCAGGAAATGTAGTAAGAATCCATTTACTTTTATTTCAAGCTTTTCTTACAAGTATATAATCATTTCTGGAAACTCTAATTGCGTATTTTAAGAGTTTTACCACAATTAGAGGGTTTTGTAACAAGTAAGTACTGGAACCGTAAGGATTTTAACTGATTCACACAAAAGACGCCTGAGAAGTTCGGCCTCAATTGTAAACATTAGCAGTGAAGTCCTTACTTACAGTCTTCCTACAGAAATTTTGGGCTGTATAAACATGAATTCCTAACATTTGAAAGCAAATTCAAGTGAAAACGCTTCCTAAAGTGTCCGGAGTTGTAAATATTATCAGTTTTCTGGTCATTTACCAGCTTTCCACTGGTAATGTCTGGGATTAAAAAACGGCAGGAAATGTAGTAAGAATCCATTTACTTTTATTTCAAGCGTTTCTTACAAGTACATAATCATTTCTGGAAACTCTAATTGCGTATTTTAAGAGTTTTACCACAATTAGAGAGTTTTGTAACAAGTAAGTACTGGAACCGTAAGGATTTTAACTGATTCACACAAAAGACGCCAGAGAAGTTCGGCCTCAATTGTAAACATTAGCAGTGAAGTCCTTACTTACAGACTTTCTACAGAAATTTTGAGCTGTATAAACATGAATTCCTAACATTTGAAAGCAAATTCAAGTGAAAACGCTCCCTAAAGTGTCCGCAGTTGTAAATATTATAAGTTTTCCAGTCATTTACCAACTTTATACTGGTAATGTCTGGGATTAAAAACCCGCAGGAAATGTAGTAAGAATCCATTTACTTTTATTTCAAGGGTTTCTGGTAAGTTTAAAATCATTTCTGGAAACTCTAATTGCGTATTTTAAGAGTTTTACCACAATTAGAGAGTTTTGTAACAAGTATGTACTGGAACCTTAAGGATTTTAACTGATTCACACAAAAGACGCCTGAGAAGTTCGGCCTCAATTGTAAACATTAGCAGTGAAGTCCTTACTTACAGTCTTCCTACAGAAATTTTGGGCTGTATAAACATGAATTCCTAACATTTGAAAGCAAATTCAAGTGAAAACGCTTCCTAAAGTGTCCGGAATTGTAAATATTATCAGTTTTCTGGTCATTTACCAGCTTTCCACTGGTAATGTCTGGGATTAAAAAACGGCAGGAAATGTAGTAAGAATCCATTTACTTTTATTTCAAGCGTTTCTTACAAGTACATAATCATTTCTGGAAACTCTAATGGCGTATTTTAAGAGTTTTACCACAATTAGAGAGTTTTGTAACAAGTAAGTACTGGAACCGTAAGGATTTTAACTGATTCACACAAAAGACGCCAGAGAAGTTCGGCCTCAATTGTAAACATAGGCAGTATAGTGATTCCTTACAGACTTTCTACAGAAATTTTGAGGTGTATAAACATGAATTCCTATCATTTGAAAGCAAATTCAAGTGAAAACGCTCCCTAAAGTGTCCGGAGTTGTTAATATTATCAGTTTTCCGGTCATTTACCTGCTTTCCACTGGTAATGTCTGGGATTAAAAACCGGCAGGAAATGTAGTAAGAATCCATTTACTTTTATTTCAAGCTTTTCTTACAAGTATATAATCATTTCTGGAAACTCTAATTGCGTATTTTAAGAGTTTTACCACAATTAGAGAGTTTTGTAACAAGTAAGTACTGGAACCTTATGGATTTTAACTGATTCACACAAAAGACGACAGAGAAGTTTGGCCTCAATTGTAAACATAGGCAGTATAGTCATTCCTTACAGACTTTCTACAAAAATTTTGGGCTGTATAAACATGAATTCCTAACATTTGATAACAAATTTAAGTGAAAACGCTCCCTAAAGTGCCCGGAGTTGTAAATATTATCAGTTTTCTAGTCATTTACCAGCTTTCCACTGGTAATGTCTGGGATTAAAAAATGGCAGGAAATGTAGTACGAATCCATTTACTTTTATTTCAAGGGTTTCTTACAAGTTTATAATCATTTCTGGAAACTCAAATTGCATATTTTAAGAGTTTTACCACAATTAGAGGGTTTTGTAACAAGTAAGTACTGGAACCGTAAGGATTTTAACTGATTCATACAAAAGACGCCTGAGAAGTTCGGCCTCAATTGTAAACATTAGCAGTGAAGTCCTTACTTACAGTCTTCCTACAGAAATTTTGGGCTGTATAAACATGAATTCCTAACATTTGAAAGCAAATTCAAGTGAAAACGCTTCCTAAAGTGTCCGGAGTTGTAAATATTATCAGTTTTCTGGTCATTTACCAGCTTTCCACTGGTAATGTCTGGGATTAAAAAACGGCAGGAAATGTAGTAAGAATCCATTTACTTTTATTTCAAGCGTTTCTTACAAGTACATAATCATTTCTGGAAACTCTAATTGCGTATTTTAAGAGTTTTACCACAATTAGAGAGTTTTGTAACAAGTAAGTACTGGAACCGTAAGGATTTAAACTGATTCACACAAAAGACGCCAGAGAAGTTCGACCTCAATTGTAAACATAGGCAGTATAGTCATTCCTTACAGACTTTCTACAAAAATTTTGGGCTGTATAAACATGAATTCCTAACATTTGATAACAAATTTAAGTGAAAACGCTCCCTAAAGTGCCCGGAGTTGTAAATATTATCAGTTTTCTAGTCATTTACCAGCTTTCCACTGGTAATATCTGGGATTAAAAACCGGCAGGAAATGTAGTAAGAATCCATTTACTTTTATTTCAAGCTTTTCTTACAAGTATATAATCATTTCTGGAAACTCTAATTGCGTATTTTAAGAGTTTTACCACAATTAGAGGGTTTTGTAACAAGTAAGTACTGGAACCGTAAGGATTTTAACTGATTCACACAAAAGACGCCTGAGAAGTTCGGCCTCAATTGTAAACATTAGCAGTGAAGTCCTTACTTACAGTCTTCCTACAGAAATTTTGGGCTGTATAAACATGAATTCCTAACATTTGAAAGCAAATTCAAGTGAAAACGCTTCCTAAAGTGTCCGGAGTTGTAAATATTATCAGTTTTCTGGTCATTTACCAGCTTTCCACTGGTAATGTCTGGGATTAAAAAACGGCAGGAAATGTAGTAAGAATCCATTTACTTTTATTTCAAGCGTTTCTTACAAGTACATAATCATTTCTGGAAACTCTAATTGCGTATTTTAAGAGTTTTACCACAATTAGAGAGTTTTGTAACAAGTAAGTACTGGAACCGTAAGGATTTTAACTGATTCACACAAAAGACGCCAGAGAAGTTCGGCCTCAATTGTAAACATTAGCAGTGAAGTCCTTACTTACAGACTTTCTACAGAAATTTTGAGCTGTATAAACATGAATTCCTAACATTTGAAAGCAAATTCAAGTGAAAACGCTCCCTAAAGTGTCCGCAGTTGTAAATATTATAAGTTTTCCAGTCATTTACCAACTTTATACTGGTAATGTCTGGGATTAAAAACCCGCAGGAAATGTAGTAAGAATCCATTTACTTTTATTTCAAGGGTTTCTGGTAAGTTTAAAATCATTTCTGGAAACTCTAATTGCGTATTTTAAGAGTTTTACCACAATTAGAGAGTTTTGTAACAAGTATGTACTGGAACCTTAAGGATTTTAACTGATTCACACAAAAGACGCCTGAGAAGTTCGGCCTCAATTGTAAACATTAGCAGTGAAGTCCTTACTTACAGTCTTCCTACAGAAATTTTGGGCTGTATAAACATGAATTCCTAACATTTGAAAGCAAATTCAAGTGAAAACGCTTCCTAAAGTGTCCGGAATTGTAAATATTATCAGTTTTCTGGTCATTTACCAGCTTTCCACTGGTAATGTCTGGGATTAAAAAACGGCAGGAAATGTAGTAAGAATCCATTTACTTTTATATCAAGCGTTTCTTACAAGTACATAATCATTTCTGGAAACTCTAATTGCGTATTTTAAGAGTTTTACCACAATTAGAGAGTTTTGTAACAAGTAAGTACTGGAACCGTAAGGATTTTAACTGATTCACACAAAAGACGCCAGAGAAGTTCGGCCTCAATTGTAAACATAGGCAGTATAGTGATTCCTTACAGACTTTCTACAGAAATTTTGAGGTGTATAAACATGAATTCCTATCATTTGAAAGCAAATTCAAGTGAAAACGCTCCCTAAAGTGTCCGGAGTTGTAAATATTATCAGTTTTCCGGTCATTTACCTGCTTTCCACTGGTAATGTCTGGGATTAAAAACCGGCAGGAAATGTAGAAAGAATCCATTTACTTTTATTTCAAGCTTTTCTTACAAGTATATAATCATTTCTGGAAACTCTAATTGCGTATTTTAAGAGTTTTACCACAATTAGAGAGTTTTGTAACAAGTAAGTACTGGAACCTTATGGATTTTAACTGATTCACACAAAAGACGACAGAGAAGTTTGGCCTCAATTGTAAACATAGGCAGTATAGTCATTCCTTACAGACTTTCTACAAAAATTTTGGGCTGTATAAACATGAATTCCTAACATTTGATAACAAATTTAAGTGAAAACGCTCCCTAAAGTGCCCGGAGTTGTCAATATTATCAGTTTTCTAGTCATTTACCAGCTTTCCACTGGTAATGTCTGGGATTAAAAAATGGCAGGAAATGTAGTACGAATCCATTTACTTTTATTTCAAGGGTTTCTTACAAGTTTATAATCATTTCTGGAAACTCAAATTGCATATTTTAAGAGTTTTACCCCAATTAGAGAGTTTTGTAACAAGTAAGGACTGGAACCGTAAGGATTTTAACTGATTCACACAAAAGACGCCAGAGAAGTTCCGCCTCAATTGTAAACATAGGCAGTATAGTGATTCCTTACAGACTTTCTACAGAAATTTTGAGGTGTATAAACATGAATTCCTAACATTTGAAAGCAAATTCAAGTGAAAACGCTCCCTAAAGTGTCCGGAGTTGTAAATATTATCAGTTTTCCGGTCATTTACCAGCTTTCCACTGGTAATGTCTGGGATTAAAAACCGGCAGGAAATGTAGTAAGAATCCATTTACTTTTATTTCAAGCTTTTCTTACAAGTATATAATCATTTCTGGAAACTCTAATTGCGTATTTTAAGAGTTTTACCACAATTAGAGGGTTTTGTAACAAGTAAGTACTGGAACCGTAAGGATTTTAACTGATTCACACAAAAGACGCCAGAGAAGTTCGGCCTCAATTGTAAACATAGGCAGTATAGTCATTCCTTACAGACTTTCTACAAAAATTTTGGGCTGTATAAACATGAATTCCTAACATTTGATAACAAATTTAAGTGAAAACGCTCCCTAAAGTGCCCGGAGTTGTAAATATTATCAGTTTTCTAGTCATTTACCAGCTTTCCACTGGTAATATCTGGGATTAAAAAATGGCAGGAAATGTAGTACGAATCCATTTACTTTTATTTCAAGGGTTTCTTACAAGTTTATAATCATTTCAGGAAACTCTAATTGCGTATTTTAAGAGTTTTACCACAATTAGAGAGTTTTGTAAAAAGTAAGTACTGGAACCGTAAGGATTTTAACTGATTCACACAAAAGACGCCAGAGAAGTTCGGCCTCAATTGTAAACATAGGCAGTATAGTGATTCCTTACAGACTTTCTACAGAAATTTTGAGGTGTATAAACATGAATTCCTAACATTTGAAAGCAAATTCAAGTGAAAACGCTCCCTAAAGTGTCCGGAGTTGTAAATATTATCAGTTTTCCGGTCATTTACCAGCTTTCCACTGGTAATGTCTGGGATTAAAAACCAGCAGGAAATATAGTAAGAATCCATTTACTTTTATTTCAAGCTTTTCTTACAAGTATATAATCATTTCTGGAAACTCTAATTGCGTATTTTAAGAGTTTTACCACAATTAGAGAGTTTTGTAACAAGTAAGTACTGGAACCTTAAGGATTTTAATTGATTCACACAAAAGACGCCAGAGAAGTTCGGCCTCAATTGTAAACATTAGCAGTGAAGTCCTTACTTACAGACTTTCTACAGAAATTTTGAGCTGTATAAACATGAATTCCTAACATTTGAAAGCAAATTCAAGTGAAAACGCTCCCTAAAGTGTCCGCAGTTGTAAATATTATAAGTTTTTCAGTCATTTACCAACTTTATACTGGTAATGTCTGGGATTAAAAACCGGCAGGAAATGTAGTAAGAATCCATTTACTTTTATTTCAAGCGTTTCTTACAAGTACATAATCATTTCTGGAAACTCTAATTGCGTATTTTAAGAGTTTTACCACAATTAGAGAGTTTTGTAACAAGTAAGTACTGGAACCGTAAGGATTTTAACTGATTCACACAAAAGACGCCAGAGAAGTTCGGCCTCAATTGTAAACATAGGCAGTATAGTGATTCCTTACAGACTTTCTACAGAAATTTTGAGGTGTATAAACATGAATTCCTAACATTTGAAAGCAAATTCAAGTGAAAACGCTCCCTAAAGTGTCCGGAGTTGTAAATATTATCAGTTTTCCGGTCATTTACCAGCTTTCCACTGGTAATGTCTGGGATTAAAAACCGGCAGGAAATGTAGTAAGAATCCATTTACTTTTATTTCAAGCTTTTCTTACAAGTATATAATCATTTCTGGAAACTCTAATTGCGTATTTTAAGAGTTTTACCACAATTAGAGGGTTTTGTAACAAGTAAGTACTGGAACCGTAAGGATTTTAACTGATTCACACAAAAGACGCCTGAGAAGTTCGGCCTCAATTGTAAACATTAGCAGTGAAGTCCTTACTTACAGTCTTCCTACAGAAATCTTGGGCTGTATAAACATGAATTCCTAACATTTGATAACAAATTTAAGTGAAAACGCTCCCTAAAGGCCCGGAGTTGTAAATATTATCAGTTTTCTAGTCATTTACCAGCTTTCCACTGGTAATATCTGGGATTAAAAAATGGCAGGAAATGTAGTACGAATCCATTTACTTTTATTTCAAGGGTTTCTTACAAGTTTATAATCATTTCAGGAAACTCTAATTGCGTATTTTAAAAGTTTTACCACAATTAGAGAGTTTTGTAAAAAGTAAGTACTGGAACCGTAAGGATTTTAACTGATTCACACAAAAGACGCCAGAGAAGTTCGGCCTCAATTGTAAACATAGGCAGTATAGTCATTCCTTACAGACTTTCTACAAAAATTTTGGGCTGTATAAACATGAATTCCTAACATTTGAAAGCAAATTCAAGTGAAAACGCTCCCTAAAGTGTCCGCAGTTGTAAATATTATAAGTTTTTCAGTCATTTACCAACTTTATACTGGTAATGTCTGGGATTAAAAACCGGCAGGAAATGTAGTAAGAATCCAGTTACTTTTATTTCAAGGGTTTCTTATAAGTTTAAAATCATTTCTGGAAACTCTAATTGCGTATTTTAAGAGTTTTACCACAATTAGAGAGTTTTGTAACAAGTAAGTACTGGAACCGTAAGGATTTTAACTGATTCACACAAAAGACGCCTGAGAAGTTCGGCCTCAATTGTAAACATTAGCAGTGAAGTCCTTACTTACAGTCTTCCTACAGAAATTTTGGGCTGTATAAACATGAATTCCTAACATTTGAAAGCAAATTCAAGTGAAAACACTTCCTAAAGTGTCCGGAGTTGTAAATATTATCAGTTTATTGGTCATTTACCAGCTTTCCACTGGTAATGTCTGGGATTAAAAAACGGCAGGAAATGTATTTCGAATCCATTTACTTTTATTTCAAGCGTTTCTTACAAGTACATAATCATTTCTGGAAACTCTAATTGCGTATTTTAAGAGTTTTACCACAATTAGAGAGTTTTGTAACAAGTAAGTACTGGAAACGTAAGGATTTTAACTGATTCACACAAAAGACGCCAGAGAAGTTCGGCCTCAATTGTAAACATAGCCAGTATAGTGATTCCTTACAGACTTTCTACAGAAATTTTGAGGTGTATAAACATGAATTCCTAACATTTGAAAGCAAATTCAAGTGAAAACGCTCCCTAAAGTGTCCGGAGTTGTAAATATTATCAGTTTTCCGGTCATTTACCAGCTTTCCACTGGTAATGTCTGGGATTAAAAACCGGCAGGAAATGTAGTAAGAATCCATTTACTTTTATTTCAAGCTTTTCTTACAAGTATATAATCATTTCTGGAAACTCTAATTGCGTATTTTAAGAGTTTTACCACAATTAGAGGGTTTTGTAACAAGTAAGTACTGGAACCGTAAGGATTTTAACTGATTCACACAAAAGACGCCTGAGAAGTTCGGCCTCAATTGTAAACATTAGCAGTGAAGTCCTTACTTACAGTCTTCCTACAGAAATTTTGGGCTGTATAAACATGAATTCCTAACATTTGAAAGCAAATTCAAGTGAAAACGCTTCCTAAAGTGTCCGGAGTTGTAAATATTATCAGTTTTCTGGTCATTTACCAGCTTTCCACTGGTAATGTCTGGGATTAAAAAACGGCAGGAAATGTATTTCGAATCCATTTACTTTTATTTCAAGCGTTTCTTACAAGTACATAATCATTTCTGGAAACTCTAATTGCGTATTTTAAGAGTTTTACCACAATTAGAGAGTTTTGTAACAAGTAAGTACTGGAACCGTAAGGATTTTAACTGATTCACACAAAAGACGCCAGAGAAGTTCGGCCTCAATTGTAAACATAGGCAGTATAGTGATTCCTTACAGACTTTCTACAGAAATTTTGTGGTGTATAAACATGAATTCCTAACATTTGAAAGCAAATTCAAGTGAAAACGCTCCCTAAAGTGTCCGGAGTTGTAAATATTATCAGTTTTCCGGTCATTTACCAGCTTTCCACTGGTAATGTCTGGGATTAAAAACCGGCAGGAAATGTAGTAAGAATCCATTTACTTTTATTTCAAGCTTTTCTTACAAGTATATAATCATTTCTGGAAACTCTAATTGCGTATTTTAAGAGTTTTACCACAATTAGAGGGTTTTGTAACAAGTAAGTACTGGAACCGTAAGGATTTTAACTGATTCACACAAAAGACGCCTGAGAAGTTCGGCCTCAATTGTAAACATTAGCAGTTAAGTCCTTACTTACAGTCTTCCTACAGAAATTTTGGGCTGTATAAACATGAATTCCTAACATTTGAAAGCAAATTCAAGTGAAAACCCTTCCTAAAGTGTCCGGAGTTATAAATATTATCAGTTTTCTAGTCATTTACCAGCTTTCCACTGGTAATATCTGGGATTAAAAAATGGCAGGAAATGTAGTACGAATCCATTTACTTTTATTTCAAGGGTTTCTTACAAGTTTATAATCATTTCAGGAAACTCTAATTGCGTATTTTAAGAGTTTTACCACAATTAGAGAGTTTTGTAAAAAGTAAGTACTGGAACCGTAAGGATTTTAACTGATTCACACAAAAGACGCCAGAGAAGTTCGGCCTCAATTGTAAACATAGGCAGTATAGTGATTCCTTACAGACTTTCTACAGAAATTTTGAGGTGTATAAACATGAATTCCTAACATTTGAAAGCAAATTCAAGTGAAAACGCTCCCTAAAGTGTCCGGAGTTGTAAATATTATCAGTTTTCCGGTCATTTACCAGCTTTCCACTGGTAATGTCTGGGATTAAAAACCAGCAGGAAATATAGTAAGAATCCATTTACTTTTATTTCAAGCTTTTCTTACAAGTATATAATCATTTCTGGAAACTCTAATTGCGTATTTTAATTGTTTTACCACAATTAGAGAGTTTTGTAACAAGTAAGTACTGGAACCTTAAGGATTTTAACTGATTCACACAAAAGACGCCAGAGAAGTTCGGCCTCAATTGTAAACATTAGCAGTGAAGTCCTTACTTACAGACTTTCTACAGAAATTTTGAGCTGTATAAACATGAATTCCTAACATTTGAAAGCAAATTCAAGTGAAAACGCTCCCTAAAGTGTCCGCAGTTGTAAATATTATAAGTTTTTCAGTCATTTACCAACTTTATACTGGTAATGTCTGGGATTAAAAACCGGCAGGAAATGTAGTAAGAATCCATTTACTTTTATTTCAAGCGTTTCTTACAAGTACATAATCATTTCTGGAAACTCTAATTGCGTATTTTAAGAGTTTTACCACAATTAGAGAGTTTTGTAACAAGTAAGTACTGGAACCGTAAGGATTTTAACTGATTCACACAAAAGACGCCAGAGAAGTTCGGCCTCAATTGTAAACATAGGCAGTATAGTGATTCCTTACAGACTTTCTACAGAAATTTTGAGGTGTATAAACATGAATTCCTAACATTTGAAAGCAAATTCAAGTGAAAACGCTCCCTAAAGTGTCCGGAGTTGTAAATATTATCAGTTTTCCGGTCATTTACCAGCTTTCCACTGGTAATGTCTGGGATTAAAAACCGGCAGGAAATGTAGTAAGAATCCATTTACTTTTATTTCAAGCTTTTCTTACAAGTATATAATCATTTCTGGAAACTCTAATTGCGTATTTTAAGAGTTTTACCACAATTAGAGGGTTTTGTAACAAGTAAGTACTGGAACCGTAAGGATTTTAACTGATTCACACAAAAGACGCCTGAGAAGTTCGGCCTCAATTGTAAACATTAGCAATGAAGTCCTTACTTACAGTCTTCCTACAGAAATCTTGGGCTGTATAAACATGAATTCCTAACATTTGAAAGCAAATTCAAGTGAAAACCCTTCCTAAAGTGTCCGGAGTTAAAAATATTATCAGTTTTCTGGTCATTTACCAGCTTTCCACTGGTAATGTCTGGGATTAAAAAACGGCAGGAAATGTAGTAAGAATCCATTTACTTTTATTTCAAGCGTTTCTTACAAGTACATAATCATTTCTGGAAACTCTAATTGCGTATTTTAAGAGTTTTACCACAATTAGAGAGTTTTGTAACAAGTAAGTACTGGAACCGTAAGGATTTTAACTGATTCACACAAAAGACGCCAGAGAAGTTCGGCCTCAATTGTAAACATAGGCAGTATAGTCATTCCTTACAGACTTTCTACAAAAATTTTGGGCTGTATAAACATGAATTCCTAACATTTGATAACAAATTTAAGTGAAAACGCTCCCTAAAGGCCCGGAGTTGTAAATATTATCAGTTTTCTAGTCATTTACCAGCTTTCCACTGGTAATATCTGGGATTAAAAAATGGCAGGAAATGTAGTACGAATCCATTTACTTTTATTTCAAGGGTTTCTTACAAGTTTATAATCATTTCAGGAAACTCTAATTGCGTATTTTAAAAGTTTTACCACAATTAGAGAGTTTTGTAAAAAGTAAGTACTGGAACCGTAAGGATTTTAACTGATTCACACAAAAGACGCCAGAGAAGTTCGGCCTCAATTGTAAACATAGGCAGTATAGTCATTCCTTACAGACTTTCTACAAAAATTTTGGGCTGTATAAACATGAATTCCTAACATTTGATAACAAATTTAAGTGAAAACGCTCCCTAAAGTGCCCGGAGTTGTAAATATTATCAGTTTTCTAGTCATTTACCAGCTTTCCACTGGTAATATCTGGGATTAAAAAATGGCAGGAAATGTAGTACGAATCCATTTACTTTTATTTCAAGGGTTTCTTACAAGTTTATAATCATTTCAGGAAACTCTAATTGCGTATTTTAAGAGTTTTACCACAATTAGAGAGTTTTGTAAAAAGTAAGTACTGGAACCGTAAGGATTTTAACTGATTCACACAAAAGACGCCAGAGAAGTTCGGCCTCAATTGTAAACATAGGCAGTATAGTGATTCCTTACAGACTTTCTACAGAAATTTTGAGGTGTATAAACATGAATTCCTAACATTTGAAAGCAAATTCAAGTGAAAACGCTCCCTAAAGTGTCCGGAGTTGTAAATATTATCAGTTTTCCGGTCATTTACCAGCTTTCCACTGGTAATGTCTGGGATTAAAAACCGGCAGGAAATATAGTAAGAATCCATTTACTTTTATTTCAAGCTTTTCTTACAAGTATATAATCATTTCTGGAAACTCTAATTGCGTATTTTAAGAGTTTTACCACAATTAGAGAGTTTTGTAACAAGTAAGTACTGGAAACGTAAGGATTTTAACTGATTCACACAAAAGACGCCAGAGAAGTTCGGCCTCAATTGTAAACATTA